>NC_091127.1:107768333-107940833 GCF_040183065.1 Periplaneta americana | reverse complement strand
CGCAGTTCCGAGATCAAGCAGGCCAGTAGTAAACTGCGTGTACTTGGCTTTCCGACTGTTAGCAGACAGATAAGCGATAAGCGATCGGGCTCTCTTGATGTGTAAAGTCAACGCGAGCAAGACCTCCATTTGAAACAATATTTGATGTCTTATTGGCAATAAACACTCATATCCTGGTCTTCAATCAGGAACCTCCAGTGTTATTTCTTTCTTTCCTAAATATTTAATATGATGCACATATTTTATTATTTCCTTACTGGCTTCGTTGTGTGATAGAGACCGGATTTTAAAGGGAATCCCTTTTTTATTTAAACACGAAATATGAAATAATTAATTACGATGTTCAAAACTATCTTTCACCGACCAAATTATGTGGTTTTGACTTCCCCTTTTTCCCTTCTTCAGTCCATATTCCCTTTTTTTCCCCTTTTTTAAAAACATCCCTTATTTTGGTCTTTTTTTGACAGAATATCGCAAACATTTAGATAATTTCCTATATTTTTCCGATAGGCCTATACCTTCCTGGGGATGCGAAAATAAATATCGTTCTTCTTCTGATTCCAGACATTGAAAAACTAATAAAGTGTGCTGATTTAGACTTCAAGATAAAAATAAAATTTCCATCTCTGGTTTCAGTTGATGTTGAGTGGTCATTTTCTGTTTATAAAAACATTCTGCATTCAAAGAGACAGAATCATATTGAAACATATTGAAATGTTGAATATGATCAAATACAACACTTTCCTTATGTTGTGAAGCGATAAATATAAGCTTGTGTTGTTATGTGTATCCATAAATGTGCTGAAGTGTGTTTTCAATTAAAATAGCACCCTTTTGAGGAGTAATATAGTCCTTTTTGAAGTCCTTTTTTGACCATATCAAATACAACACTTTCCTCATGTTGTAAAGTGATAAATGTAAGATTGTGTGTGCCATGTATATCCATGAATGTGCTGAAGTGTGTTTTGGGGAGTAATATAGTCATTTTTCAAGTCCTCTTTTTTTGGCTATAACTTTCCCTTTTTTGTCCTTTTTTGATGAAAAATTTTCCCTTTGAAATCCGGTCTCTAGTGATAGAGTAAACAGACTTGTTAGTGATTTAAAAACTTACTTTTTTTTAAATAAAATAGGCTACTTCTCACATGTTTAAGATATTTATACAAGAATTACGCAACTGGTTGGTTTTGATTTTCTAAACCACTTATTTAATGACACCTTATCAACTGCATCGTTATCTAGCATAAATTTATTTTCTGATAACAGGATTCGCTATCGAATTAGCTGGTATTCGCTTACAGTAGAGGAAAATCTAGGAGGAAAACCCAATCAGGAAATCAAACACACTTGCACTAGCATACATATAATATCGAAGCTTAATTTGTAAGTAAGTCTGAGTTGTACGTAATATTTCTTATTCCCCCTAAATTACTAGACCTAATACAACTGCAACTAATGAGTAAATAGTAGATAAAAACTTGGTGAAAATATAGTGTCTCATTTATTATATATTCTTTCTTGTGTATAAAAAAACATAACTTCATACCAATGCGTATTTTATAATGCCACAAAAATGTTCACTTTTGCGAAGCTGTAGGCTACTTGTTTGCGTACTTCTGGCTAAAGTCGGCACAATGTTCCAGTTTTCGGTTGATTATTATATTTACTATTCAGAGGTGTGTTATATAACTCACAATTTGTTAACGTAGTAATATTACATCTTTAAATAAGTAAAATATTGTAACAAACTACTCTATAATACATTCTTATCTAATGGGTTATTTTTTAAAACCTTTTGCACTCGCTCGAACAGCGCTCCTAAAACTGCGGTCGGAAAACAGAGTTAGCGCCACTCGGCGACGAACCACTGAACTAGACGAAGTAACGTAATTTTCTATTCTACTCGCTATGGCAGAAGTGTCAATGGTTTCAACCATTATGTATAAGATCAGTCCAGTTAGTAGGGTATGCCGATGACATCAATATATTGGGAAAATTAAAAAAGGTAGTGGAAGCAGTAGCCTATACACAGATCTAGAGGAGAAAGCTAAGGAGGTGGACTGAGACATAAACCAGATACATAATAAAGTATTTCAATTATTAAATAATACAAAATAGGAAAAAGACTGGACAACTTTAAATACCTGAGCTCGATTGCAAAGAAGAAAAATAATGAATGAGCTGAAATCCAGGATACACATGACAACAATGCACACTTTTCAATAAAATTAATCATCTGTTTAGGTCAAGATCAATTCATACGAATAACAAAATAAGGATATATAAAACAATAATCCGATCATATTCCTATTGTGTATGGATGGGAAACTTGGGTTATGTTCTATGAAATGGAGGAAATGTTGGACAGTTTCGAGACAAAGATTTTAAGACGGATTTATGGCCTGGTTCAGGATGAGAGGGGAGGGGATGGAGGATAAGGTAGGCCTGTTATAATACAGAGATATATCGTACAACTTATATAAAGACGTTAAAGTTTTCAAATTTATTAAACTAACCCTCTTGCTACGAAGAGGGGTAATAGGATTACCCTACTGCTAATTTTCAATATTATTTCCATTTTTCTCCATATTTCTTTTTGAAATTCCATTTATTTTTCCGTTATATGTCTACTAACAATTTATATTAAGAATAAAATTAATAATTATTCTTACTTTAAGATGTAATTCACATTATTCATGTGGGGTGATTTTGTTGCCCCCTTCGTAGTTTGTGTCATGAAAATTCCAGGATATAAAATTCTATCTGCAGCTTAATTTTCTTCATTTGTGAGTTTATCTGCTTCCAAATTATTTTATTTTGTGTTACTTATAACAATTTTTATATTTTACATTATCATGACCAAATTTTTTATTTTTTTTTAAATCTGTGTTATGGTTTTCCTAAAAGTGATTAATAAAAACCTTTTTTTTTTTCCGAAATGCTCATTGTAGTATAGGTGGTTTCTTAATATTTTAATTTCAAAAAGAACTAAAATTTGATTTATTAGTTTTATATTTTTATATATTTCGTTTTAGAGCTTAAACTTTTTGGATTGTATTTAATTACAAAAGAATGTTTTTGAGATGTTCATGGTTGTATATACGATATTCTACTATTTAAATTTCAAGAATTAACTGAAATTATTTCCAATTTATGTTTCAGTACTGTGACTTTCATTGTTTGTGTGTTTGTTTTCTTCTTTTCTACCATGCAAAAACTATATAGTATTGAGGTGTTTGTCTTCAAATGGAAGGAGGCAAATTTAATTTACTGTTTATGTTACCTCCTAGTGTCAAAAGGAACATATCTAAAGTTCATTAATTTTAGTATACGTTTTCAGCAAAATGGAACAAGACTTTTGAATCACTCTGTATTTTTAAGAATAGGATGATTGTTGTATATTTTTTAATTTTTTGTAAGTCTATAGATAATAATACATAAATTGTTTATACTCAAAATGCTTAACAAAGATCGGTATATGATTTTGATGAGGGTAATTGTATTACCTCCCCCCCCCCTTGGTAGTAGTAGGTTGTGAAAAACTTGGTAGTAGCAGGGTCAAGACGACTGCAGTGGGCAGGATATGTTATAAGAATGGAAGAACGCCCTATCTCAACAAATTTATAGTAAAATGAAGATTGGATAACTCAGGAAGATATGAGAGGATGAAGTCAGACAGAATGCCTTCAAACTGCAGGGGATATAGGCATGAAAAATAAAGACTATATTGCGTTCCGCAATGTTTGACAGAGTAAACATTGCCGGGAGGGGGAGGGAGGAAGATAATTACTACTCAACCAATGACAGAGATCACATTCCAGACTTACTTTGAAGTTGGGCGGAGTATAACACCACCCAACTTGAAGATAAGCGTGGGATGTGATCTCTGCCATTGTCTGAGTAGCAATTATATCTCTCCCTTCCTTCGCAGGCAATGTTTACTTTGCCTGTCAGATATTATGGAACTCAGTATAGAGATAGAGAGCATTGGAGGCGAAGAATAGAGTAGCCAGGACTCAATTTGGGCTTTAGCGCCATAGCAGCAGCAGCAGCAGCAGCGGTGGCAATCTAGAGAAAAAACTAATATATTGTTTCATATAACTTTCTTACGTGTCTAACGCACAGTTTTACAAGACGGAGTTAATGAAAGTAAGAATGACGACAGTGGCTCTCTCGACTGAAAACGACAATTCAATATTGAATGCATGTTATGATATCACGATGCCTGAAAACATTCAAACTCATGTCGGTAATTTAAGACTAAGGGAAAAATCGGAGTGTGTAATCTCACGTTTTTGCAAGAGATATCGGACTGATTAGAACGACTGGGGGAACTCCAAGTCTGTTGGAAACAGGCCGAGTTCGCAGATTCACTTACGAGAAGCACAAAAGAGAGCATAACATTCTCGTATGATACGAGAGCAAAGAGCAAAGATAATTAGTTGCTTCTGTAAAATAACATTCGTTATTGAATACACTAATTTCTGGCAATAGCTCCAAATCCGAGTATATCTTCATTTGTCTACTTTCAGCTCAAGATTTTGATCATGCATTCTTATGAAACTTACCACCACACTTTTTTTTTTTCCACCAAAACCTGCACTTGGGCCCTAGGGAATTTTAACACGGTTTCCAGAGTGGTAAATCGAATCTTTAAGCGTTCAGCTAAATCAAACTGTTGCGTTAAAACGCTTTCTCCTGTGCTTATTATTAGAGCTAGGATTCTTACGTAAATAAATATTTTATTTGCACTGTAATAGAAACTTGTGTGTTTTAAGTTTCGGCCAAGGTGACCTGACCATATGTTTTAAATTTTATTTCACACAGAAACATATTTCGAAATTTGTATGTAAATACACATTTCAAATATTCACATAGGACACATAAAATTCAGTTTTCATGAAATAATTTTCGACAAAAGTCCCATTTCAGATTAATCAACACCCAAATGTTCAGTGCAATTGCTTAGACATGACAGCCCAGATCACATATAGATTGCTCATTCCTATATTAAAATCTGTTGCACTTTGAAGAGAACAACAGCCAGGATCGCCACCCGTCCGCCGTAAACGAACACGAGATGGCGCCGTAAACGAACACGAGATGGCAGTACAGTCGCTAATGCAATTCAAATGGGAGTTATGACGTGACTCCTTTTGTAACAACTAGATGGCAGAATAGTAAACCTGACAAAAGTTGTTACCGTCAAAACCTATAACGACTAGCAATCTGGGTATATATGATCTAGGGTGACAGCTGGCAACTTTTTCTCGGAACTGCCTATCTGTGGACCTATGGAACTGCAGTCTGCTCTCTCATCACAAGAGATAAGAACTGTCACAACTAAAAAGCTGTAGGACCTACTGTAACACACATAAACACTGACGTGTCATTTAGGAGTGCCTTGTAAGTTATCATAACGCTGATTCAGGAAGCAATTATATTTCATAAACATCAGCTGTCTCTGTTTTTGTTTCCAATCATGAACGTGCCTTTAGGGAGTGCATGTTGTTTCTCAATGGCCAGGGCGCTCTTTTTCTCAGTACAAGGCAGTGTTCCGCAATAATCGTCAGTCATTTGTGATGGACAACTTGAGGATAAATCTCATTGTGTACTGTAATTCTTCAGAAGTTGGCGAGAGAGCATAATTTATACTGGTGAGTACTGCGTAATGTTTATATTCACATAAAATAACTGAAACATAATTAAGTATTTTTTATGTCACATATTTTCTCGATTTTTAGCACCTAAAAATCCAAGCCCTACTTTATTACAATGAAAAACAGAAGCTAGCGGTCTGCCACAGCAATTCGAGAAGATTACACCGCCGACAGTTTGATAAATTTAGCTCAAATGTGATTACAGATTAGAACCAGACTGTCGATGTCTCCGTGAGATGTATCGCCCGTTCCTATAGTTACGACCTTGGCACTAATCACGTGAGATGCACGATGCAGTAAATCCACTGCTAAGATACTGACCTTCGCAAAAACAGCTGCGAGATTCGATCCCTGTGTTTACTAATAACAATTTTACTGAATTCTCAAGAAGCGCTTGAGATCTGAAGTGACTGAGTAGAATCGCGAGAACAGCATTTTACTTTACAGGTGCAAGCTAGATGAAGGAGAATTTTCAACTTTGAGGTAATTCAACACGAAAAGAAGAAATTATATTTAGGAAAGAAAATACACACGACATCATATGAGGAAACAAAGAAGGCAGATAATAGGAAATATTGGAGAAAGCTGCGTTTGCAGGGCAGAACACCAAGTGAATGAAAGTTGGAAAGACAATTTTGATGACTCTTTCTCCATAGCAATTGGTTCCGTATATTCTTTGCACAGTGTTGCTTATAGTGTAGCTTGTTTTGTATCGCTGACTTCATGAACAAACCACACTTCATTGGAAATAGAGAAGGTGGCACCACAGTCTAGTATATACAGTCACGAAGCTTGAGTTCATGAGAGTACTAGGAACAATAGACTGTGCAGGTACTATTTCGCATTGTCTGTAATGAGGCGATAGTAGCGATCCTAGTGGTTAGCAACTATCTATGGATGCATATTTACTACTTATTGAGCTTCGTGACTGTATATAGTAGACTGTGGTGGCACATTATGACCAGATGAGAGAAGAAGAAAAAAAAAGACAAGTGTAATTTAGGAACACTGTAAAATAAAAACACATTTGACTGTGATGGACGTGTACAGAAAAATAAGAAAGCAATAGGAAGAGATTTTCAAGGGAAATTCACATAAAAGACAAATCCTGTAAAAAAATAAGACATAAATATCTTAAATTAAATGCAGCATTATTGCACTGGTGATCGTTAAGGAAATCTGATTTTAATTATGGTGACGTCATTAAAAGACCTCCAGTGCCTATATTGAAAAATAGGCCATGGTCCCAGCTGACCGCACACTGGATTCGATTTCTCACGAACCAGTTATGTGACAGGCTACTAAGTTGCTATGGGAACTACAAACAATGCTGTGATTAGAAAAACACCGCACAAAGTTACGATTAGAAATCCTCAATCTGACGTTATTATACTAGTAAAATTATATTAAATTTCATGTGCATAGCTACTTTGGAATGAATTTATTAGTAGTCATTAAGCGTGAAGAGAATAAATTCGTCCAGTAGGTTTAGAAACAAAAACAGCTAAATACAGAGGGACAGAAGAGAGAAGACAGAAAGAGAGAGAGAAAAAAAGAAAAAAGCTTTTCGATATAAGAAATGTTACGAAAATATAATTCAAAGTAGGCCTAAATCTCGAAAATGGATATACCGAAAGGTACTTTCTCTGTACTTCACATAATGGGAATGTAAAGGGGGGAATATATTTCTCATTGTCAGCAGTAATGGTGTGCAAGTGGCATGCGGTCCGTATGTTGCGTATCTATGAATATACAGTTACGATAAATTTAACACATTCAAGTTCGTAACTGGGTCGCCTTGAAACGCAGTCACCAGAACGTTTAAAAAAAACCGCTCAAATTGTTCGTATCGACAATCAGTGACACCACATGAAAAGTCGGATGTTTTTGGAAGAAAAACGGTATTATTTAGTGCATTATGCTTTGTGTTCATGACAGCGTTAAGACAAATTAAATCTGACTTGTGTGTGCGACAGAATATTTTTCTGGATGAATGTGTCAGGCTTCATACTTCCAAAGGAGAACCGGTACCTCCAGGTGACCTCGTCTACCTTCTCCGCTTTTTACGTAACACTTCTCTCGCATTTAGAAAGGTTTTAAAATGCTTTCACCTCATTCAATCTGTATAGGTAATATTCACTTTACAGCAAGCTGCAGGAGTTTGGAACAGAATCCGTATGTGTTAAACACAAGCCTGATAGCATGACTACAACCCATATGCTATACCAGAAGCCCTCGAAGTAGAGACCTGACTGTGTACTAATCGCATATCACGTGAGTTGCACAGCTCTTCTCACGAGTCCAACTTAGTTCAATTGGCACCAAGTCCAACCTCTGTAACATGTAACAACCTAATGAAAAAAGCAGAAAAAAAAAAGAAATTGAAAGAGAAAGAAGAATGCAACAAAAACAGGAAGAAAAATACGGGTAGAAAAACAAAAGAAAAATAAATGTCACAGAAAAAATAAAGAGGAAAAGAGTGTTAATGAAAGAAACTAGAAAAAGAAAGGGAAATACAGAACATAAACAGAAAGAAAAGTGAAAACAAATACGAAAGGAGAAACAAAAACAACATAAGATACATAAAATAAGAAAAAAAAAAAGACTGAAGGGAAACCAACTAGTGAAAAGGATAAAAGAGAATGACGGAAGACTGATAAAGAAAATAAAAAAAGTTAATTCAATGAAAGAAATGATACGAAAGAAAAATAAGACATAAAATAATTAACCCACCGACGTAGCTGAGGGGCTTCCAACTGGACTCGTGGTCCCCGGGCGTGGGTTCGAAATTCGAATCCCGACTTGAAATAATTACCTGGTTGGTTTTTTTTTCTCGAGGTTTTGCTCAACTATAAAATGAATGTCAGGTAATCCCATAGTACATCCTCGACACCGTCAAATACACCTCACTATCACACACAGTTCATACAGCGTCGTTGAATAACAGACTGAAAGAAAATAATTAAACAGGAAGAAAAAAGGACGAAAGAGAGAAGAAAAGACGAAAAATAGAAAAAGGAGAAAATGTCTAGGTAGCGTGACATAATTATATGTATTTTTAATTCCTGAGACAGAATCCTTTGTTTCCAAAGAAAGCCAAACTAACGAATTTTATTGGTCATTAATAAAAACGCATCTCCCTTCCTGCGTTTTCATCTTGCGAATCTCAGACATAATGGCAAACATGGTAAGCCTTCAATCATCTAAGATATATTCTCCCGAATCCTGAGTGTATAGTATAGTATACTATACTATACGCCATACATGATTTTCATATAAGATTATGTGCAGAGACCCGAAGTATAGTATAATATACCTGCATTTGTGCTCTTAACTGTAACCTTCAGAAACAGATGTCTCAGGACTCACTGGAACATAAATTATGCTATATAAATATCACAGATATTATTATTATTATTATTATTATTATTATTATTATTACGCTAGATTTTCATCTTTCGATATTGCAATTCTTTTCTTCCTTGGTGTGGGACTTCCAGCATCATTCTATCTGAACAAATTAAAATCTCCCCGAGAAACTTTCCACCACCCATCCCTTTCCAAACATAGGAGTGGTAGTGGGGGCGGGCGAAGTCGTTAGTTCGCAGGCAGAAGAGACGAACTGGCTGCGAGGGATTGCAAATAAAACAAAAAATACGCAGCCGGCGAGAGAGGAAGATGTATGGAAGAGAACTTCCAATAGAAGTAAATTTAGTGTTTCATTACATAGATTGGCCAGCCTAGCTAGGGAGATTTTTGGTTAACTTTGAGCCCAAGTATAACGATTAGATGATATATGGCTCATGGTCGTTTGATTACTTTACTGCACGTCACACCACCGTCATTGAGAAGTCCTGGAGAAGGCATTTTTAAGGGAAAACGCAACAATGTAACATCTATTCTTGTTTATATAGTGCAAGAATTACAGATAAATAAACGAATCCAGTCAGTTAAAGAACGAGTTTTTTTTAACGAAACAAGTATATGAATCAATTCAGTGAAAAATTCGGGGTAGCTAGGTGAAACTGAGTCTGTGAGTTAAACATGCACTTTAATTCAATGTGTCAAACTGAATCAATTCAGTGAAAAAAAGAAGCGAGTTATTTATTGAAGCATTCGTAAGCACATGCAAAAATTTAATGAACAATCCAATAAATTAAATCAAGTCAAAATGACAGTTGTGAGTCAAACATATTAATCAATTCTATGAATTACATTTAGTTAATCAGATCAGTTAATTAATTCAGGGAATTAATTTTCTTTAATAAATTCATTTAACGAACAGTACCGGTAAGTTACTTGGTATGGTAAATATATTAATTCTGTGCATTACACGAGTAATTTCAGTTAATTAAGCCAGTGAATCAATTTAGTAACTCGATTAAATAATTTTTCCTTCGACTATGACCTCAATTTAAGAATACATCACACGTAATTAATATATAAGACCATTCAAAAGACAAGACTTCAACGCGTTACACACATATACGATATAGCAGAATAGACGTGTTTATTATTGTTTTGTCATAAATAGGCTTAATGAGATTAGGCTATTCAAACTTTAAAATTCTATGGAAAATTTTTCTCGATTGGAGTATGTCTGCAATGTTTAATTCTATTTTAGTTGTTGTTTAGTCAACGTTTGAAGACAGGATGAACCTCACGAGTGATACCAAGAAGGCACCACTTATGAGGCTACTAGGCCAGGAGATAGAATTTAGAATTTATAAAACAGTTTTATTACCGGTTGTTCTTTACGGTTGGACTCTCATTTTGAAAGAGGAACAGAGGTTAAAGTTCTTAGGAAAATATTTGGGGCTAAAAGGGATGAAGCTACAGGAAAATGGACAAAGTTACACAGCGCAGAACTGCACGCATTGTATTCTTCACCTAACACAATTAGGAACGTTAAATCCAGATGGGCAGGGCATGTAACACATATGGGCGAATCCAGAAATGCATATAGAGTGTTAGTTGGGAGACCGGAAGGAAAACTACCTTTGGGGAGGCCGAGACGTAGATTGGAGGATAATATTAAAATGGATTTGAGGGAGGTAGGATATGATGATAGAGACTGGATTTATCTTGCAAAGGATAGGGACCGATGGTGGGCTTATGTGAGGGCGGCAATGAACCTCCGGGTTCCTTAAAAGCCATTTGTAAGTAAGTAAGGCCAGGAGATAATGGGGTAGGATGGCCAGTTCCTTTCCCCTTCCATTGTATACATCGCCGACTAGCTACATATTACATTAATCAGACTTCAGATGCATACAAACAATTCTTCCTCTGACACATATCGTCAAGTGAAATGTACTGCCTGACAATAGATATAGGCCTACTATACATATCAGCCAGAATCTCAATCAGAGGATGTCTATTTTAGTGTAAGAAAGTAATTTAAAATGACAGTCTGACTTATGGTTAGTCGATTTTGAGTAAGTAGTCATTTTGTGTTATATTTTTAAACATTATTCACTTTTTAATACATTTTTATTACTTATATTTCGTATGTGTCACTGCTGAATGAATTGTGTTGTAGATAATGAATAACAGAAAAATTCGTATCGGACAGAAGATGGAGTCAGATGGCACGCCGAAAACCATCTTCCCGACACCAAAAGAAATCCTTCGAAGTCCGGAAATCGATTTCTTCGGTATCACAATACTTCATATTATATTTCATAATGAGAAAATAAACATTAAACTGAAGAAACTTCACTACATTGCTGCAGCAGACTTCGATTCCGATTAGTGAATCAGAAAAAGAAGTATAATCCCTCCCAACCTAAGGAAATTTGTGTAGCTCGACAGTTGGTAATTATGGAGTTAAATTGCCTTTCAAGTAGAAATCGTCACTATTTAGCAACCACCTCCTTCCCTCCTCTACGCCGCGCCGGAGCGGACGGACTGCTGCTGGTTGGTTACCTAACCATAACCCGAGTTGAACAAGACCGCAGACCTCGCTGTGAAAATATCAGACTCGCCCGTGCATGTGATGATGTAAGATTGTTTCTTCCTAAAATACGGGCATGGGCGCAAAGTCTTTAAAATCGAATGTCGCAAACTGCAAGTCATAAGCATTTTGTGATAGATTTCATTATAAATGTAATGTTTCGATACACACGATTTACATATTTCTATCATTCTGATGGTATGCTAAAACAAATCACTACTTAATTAATCTTAACGTCCCATAAATTTTTATTGACAACTGTTCCTTGCTGAGGCTGAAATGTTAATAACAAAGATGAAGGATCTAGGTTCGATGTTAAATGTTATGTTTTATTTAACGACGCTCCCAACTGCAGAGGTTATATCAGCGTCGCCGGATGTGCCGGAATTTTGTCCCGCAGGAGTTCTTTTACATGCCAGTAAATCTACTGACATGAGCCTGTCGCATTTAAGCACACTTAAATGCCATGGACCTGGCCCGGGATCGAACCCGCAACCTTGGGCATAGAAGGCTAGCGCTATACCAACTCGCCAACCAGGTCGACTCTAGATTCGATGCCCGGCAGGCGAATGAATAGTTTTATTGTACCTTTTCTCTGATGTCAGTCCTTTACTGTCTCACTGTACTGACCTCACATGGCTAGGAGTCTCGTTTTTTATGAATGTGTAATATTTATTAAAATCCTCACAGCAAAGATGACGTAACAGGTCAGTAGATTTAATGTTGGTTATTTAACGACACTCTGTCATACGCGAGGTTATCGGTGTAATTTGTGATACCGTGATGTTATTTGGTGAGATGGGTATAAGAATTTACATTACAGTTTTGGCGTAGGTGGTATTCGTGAACCCGATGATGACGGGTGGGCCATCCTGCCTCAGCCCTGATATAGCGAGGTCCCATCCCCAGGAAAGTACCTAATAGGGCGATAAGGCACAAGGCCTGGAGCTCCAGGCCTTTCCTATATCAGCATAAGAAAGCCGTATTATTCCCAAAACTTCACCCTACTCCATTTTTAAATACAGCAGATGATTTATTTATTTTATTTATTTATTTTAACGTAATATTAGAGCACAGAAAATTTAATCCATAGGTATTTACTGCAGATTATTTATTTATTTAATTTAATTTAATTTAATTTAATTTATTTATTTATTTACTTTAACGTAATATTAGGGTATAGAAATTTCAATCCATCGATATTTACTGCAGATGATGGATCTTTTTAAAGGGTTCAGAGACATAGTGGGTCAAGCGCCATTTATTAAAAACAGAGAAAGCAAGGGTTAAAGTTAAGTTAATACCATAATTTAATGAAGATTGACATATCATTTAGTTTTAATGTGTATAGTTTATAGTACTTGCTTATGTTTCCATTGAATTATGGCAATAACTTCATTTTAACCTTTGTTTACTACGGTTTTAGTAAATGGCGCTTGGCCCAATATGGTTCTGAACCCTTCACTTATTACTTATTTATTTACTTATATATTTATTTTAACGTAATATTAGAGTAGCCTATAGAAATTTCAATCCAGGCACACAAACAATTCGATAACAAAATCCAAATAAAGAATTTTTCTCTGTAATACTTGTGGTAATACGCTATTTGACAGCATGTTACTATGGAAACAACACTAAATAAGTCGATAATTAATATAAATAAATTTTAAGATATCTCTGTGTATACTATCACGTCTTTCCAGCAATGACAATGCGAATTAAAATAAACATATTAAGTACGCTAACTCGATTATCACAATTCTAATGAATTACCTACCTTAAAGCTAGTGAGGTAAGGAAGAGAACAAAAGAGCGTAATTCTGCTAAAAAAAAAAAAGATAACTATGCGAATTTTCTAATATTTTACTACTGAAGGTCACTCTAAAATGCTAGCGAAACAAAAGACTCAGATTGTGCTAAAAGCAAGACAATTTAATGGATCGATATCGCTGGCCAACTCGTGAAATATGTGCTTTCTGTCTGTTACGTAACCAGGGGGGGGGGGAACAACAGAAACTCGAGCTTACATTCCGGAGGCAGCTAGCACGGTCTCAAGTGAGATTTGCATTATTTACAAGCAAAATCAATTTCTAGTCACAATTTAATTATTTTATAAAGACCCACTGTAGATTTAAAAATATAGATTAATTTCCGATATATTCCGTGATATTTGCAGTGGTAATAGGTAGTTCGAAATTAGCAGAGAAATACGCAACAAATGATACGCGCAATTAAACGTTGACTGTAAATATGAGTATGGATATATGGGGCCGTTGACTGTAAACCTTGATAGTTGATTCGAAACCTGTCCAGGACATAGATGTTTGTTCGTTGTGAACGTGACGTTCTATCTTGCCTTGCATTGCGATTTGGCGTCAAGCTGATCCCACGTCAGGGAGTCCAGCCATGTGCCCGCCTAGTGTAGTGTGTAGCCCTAGTGAAATATGAAAACCTCAAGAAAGAACAATTTTCAAAATAATTACAGGAAATAGTATAAAATTAAAATATGAAAATAAATAAAACAAAATAATATAAATACGAATTAGCCTACAGGACAGATAATGAAATCCATACAATTGGGTCAAGACGTAAATATCGAGGCCTGTTTCTTAAACCAACTCCGTCTATTTCTACTAATGATAAGTAAAACAGGGGAAAGTAACAAATAAAGAGAATTTATGTTTTTGAAAAATTACTGTTGTCAGCTTGTCAAGCGAGTCATTTGTTGACAAGTCTCACAAGAAAAATGGCTAACCTTAAGTTATCTTTACTGCGCAAAATTATGGAAAAGGCTAAACTTTTATCTGATTCGTTTACACAAATAGTTGCAAAAATCCGTGTCATGAAGATGACACATTCTCTCTCATATTTTGCAACAATTCAATTCTTTCGTCACATCAACAATGTCATTATAGTCATAGTTTACTTTCTTGAACTAATGTTAAAATAAGTTAAATAATACAGTATAATTATGCACATAAACAAAAATAACTTTCGTCTTCCGGATTGGACACAAAACGAATCCTTCATAACGCCAATAAGTGAGCTATTTGTTTTCGTGCAGCCATTTGTACAACTGCTTTCTTTCCTTCATTTTGATGTTATCAAAATGGATTTCGAGATTTGGCAGACATATTCCTAATATCGATTAATATCGTCTGGCGCTGTGTCTTTTCCGAATTGTAATTGTATTTATCATATCCGATATGAGTCAATTTGTATGGCAATGATGCACAAGAGAATATAATAACTTTTACTTATTAACGGATCTTTATTTGAAATGGATATCTGACACAATTTTGTTTGTGATTTTCTGTATTATGTAGATTAAATTGACAAATGAAGCGCTACATTTCGTATCAAGAGAAAAATGGCATCTCATGAGAAAAGCAATACCGGTACTGCAGCTGTTCCCAACCTGTGGTCCGCGGACTCCTTTTCGAATGGTAATTTAATTAAATTTAAATTTCTATCATGTTATCTGATGTTTTTCCTGCTTGTAATATATATATATATATATATATATATATATATATATATATTTTTGGTTTGTTTATTTCATACTTGTGAGACACAGAGTTTAACGGGAATGAAAACGCCCGAGAGATTTCTCTTGGATTGCAGGTCTTGTCTACCAATCTGCTATTTGTAATTTTTCTATTCTCTAAATTCAGTTTTTAGGGTTTAAATTCAACAGTGTTCATCGTTCAGAATAAGACTGAAGCAACGATAACAAAAAAATTGAATTTGTAATCTTGCTGACTTTGTGGCCATATGGGTAGCGTGTTCGCTTTCTAACCAAGCGGTTCGTGATTTGATTCCCGTCGTAAGCAAGGCAATGGAAGAAACTTATCTTCTGTCTACAGGACTGGGTATTTGTCGCTAGTCAATTGAGAATTCGATGAATTTCTCACTCTGACTCTGTAGCAATAACCTGATGATGAACTCTTATCCAATATTGTTAGAAATGTAAAGAATATCTTGATTGATTAATATTACAATTTAGAGAATATTTTCCTTCCTGCAGTTGAAAAAACAAATGGGTGAAAACCTCTTGTTGGTGATAAAAATAGTTCTTTTCCATCAAAGAAGAAGCGAAGCTGTCAGAATTATGATTCGAGCTTAAAAATTATGTTTCCTACAACAGGCCCGTTGCAATCTTGGTTGCATGCACGACCATGTATCACAATTTTTTCCGAATTGCAATACGACATTTAAATACCATTTGCATCAACATACTTGTGCCCAGTGCACATTTTCTACTTTGGTCTTCTTGAAGTAAAAAAATAAAACCAATGTTAAAACTGACAGACGCAAGGTAATATCAACCGTCCCAGTTTAAAAAAACACTAAGTTCACTTTTCTCATAAAGACATGATTGAATGTAAAATATACATTTCTATTTGTTATTTTTTTCTAATTATAATTTACGCAAAACCTAAAACTAAAATTGAGTATCGCTACTAACTTAAAGACTTTCAATTCACTACATTATTCAAATATTTAATGAGTTGAACATGTGTCTAAATTATGTAAAACGGTTTAAGGAGTCCACCGAAATGAAATAAGAACTTTAAGAGGTCACTCTTTCACCACGAACATGCTTCATAATTACAGATTGAGTAAAAATTAAATTAAGTTTTTAATTTTCTTCCTCAAATTAATTTTAGTTAATTACTCGTATGTGTCAAGCTAAAAAACAATTAACTTACCTGTGAAAATGTAATATAAGATAGTAATTAAATTTATTAAATTTAATTTACTCATAGTACGCCTATGTGTTGTTCCAAACTATGCGAGATATGCTATTTTGGAATATTGTCGAGTTTTAAATTATCTCAATTTACTTTATTTTATTTCGGAATATAAAGTATACATATGCTTTATTTTATTATTGGGGTTCCCAGCCCATACCCCATCCCCAAAGGGGGACTAATAAATAGACAGAACGTGGGGAAGAGGGAGAACACAAACAACTGCGACCTTGTCTGCCACAATGTCACTATAGTTTGTTCAATGAAAAATCCCAGGCTTGCCCGGGACTCGAACCGGAACCGCCTGCATGACAGGTTGAAGATCTAGAGTCATAGCATCAGCAGGAACATAAATTATCTTACTTCCCTATATTTAAAAATTAGAATGTAACAAAAAGAGGAGTGTGGTTGTGTATTCAGCACTGATTTAATTTACAATATTATTTACTAACAGGTCACATTGAAGGATAAATATCTAAAAGAAGGAAAGTTCTTTCAGGTCTCCCCTACATTAATTCAGCAAGTAAATATCCAAGTAAATAGAATAAATACATGAACTTGTAAGAGTAAATTTAAGTCAATAGCAATATCAATTTGAACTACACAGATACAAAAACAGAAAAGTAAAACAGACTGTTAGAATTATCTAAATAAAATTGTTATGCAGATTTATATAATAATAATAATAATAATAATAATAATAATAATAATAATAATAATAATAATAATAATATGTAGGCTAAAACAAATCGTTATGAGAGACGAATTTGAAACAATCAGTAAACTGCTCAATAAAAACAGGAAATTAAAAACAACAATCATAAATAAGGAAGACAAAATTTTAATAAAACAAACAATATAAAGCACACTTGAGAGAAAGTGAGTTTAAGACAGCCAAAACATTTAGTTCTCGATAAAAAAAACTCAACTCATATTTATCACAAATGGGAGATCGAACTCTAACCTTTTATAAGAGGCTGTCACTTAACATATCTTCGAAAGACGAAAAAACGGAATGAGTTGTACATCTGTAACAGAGTATTGGTAATTAAAATTAATAAATTAATTTAGTTCCGTAATTTGTAAAAGTATTCGTTATTATATCGATAAAAAAAACAGGCCTACACAATTCTGTTTAAGATCTTATAATATAACAAATATTTTCAGGGAAACCTCAAGAATATCTTTTGTATTATGAATTACGTCAAAATCTAAAATTTTATTCCCCTCAATTTCCGCCTACTACTTCTAACTATTGTCAATAGATGTCGCCCGCATGCAGTTACACTCATGGTACTCGGAGCTGCCACCACGCGTCGCTAACAACGTATTGGTGCTTCTAGGAAATCTGTACGTACAAACGAATGCTCATATATTCCCTGGCGTACATACGAATACAGAACTAGTTTAAACGTTTCATCTTGTTTTTCAAGCTCGTGTCGTTATTAATTAACTACTTTCACAACAATTTGCATTCCCAGGCATAAATAAACAACGGCGTCTGTGGTAAACAAGGCTAGACTTGCGTTGCCGGATGTTGACGTAACAGAAACAGTTGCGAATCAATTCAGTGTAACCTTATAACCATTTCGTGCCAAGGCAAGAAGAGCCATGGATTCGGGAACGAACCGACATTCATCACTGACAATTCCAGATCCTTGACAAGACAACTGTCAGCTCAGAATGAAGTGACGATGTCTTAAAAATTTTAATTTTCATGAGACAGAAAATAAATTGAAGAGAACATGAGAGAATAGAAAAATACAGGAAGATGGAAAGAGAAAAAGAAATTGAGGAAGATAGATTAGTTACAAGAAAGGCAAAAAGGAGAAAAAAAATAAAATCAGACGAGAAAGAAAGAAATGAAAAACAGAGAAAACGGATAGAAGTAAAGAAAAAAAAATGAGAAATGAAAAAAGAAAATGTGATAAAGGAAAAGAAATAAAAGACAAAAGATAACGGAAAAAGAACGAAAGATTAAATTAATTAAAGAAAACAAAGAATTACATAACATATAAAAATCAAAGAATTAAATGAAAATGAGATGAGATTTAAATAACGAAGAAATGTTACGAAGAATGAATAAGAGACGAATTAAGAATTAAATAGAACGACGTTTAGGAAGGAAAAAAAATCAAAACAAAAATCGCGAAGTCAGCTTTTTAATAAAGCTAAAATATATCTCCCACACGATACTGACGTACTACATTGCCCCACAAAGAACAGTTTGACACTTGCAAGCAGGTTGCCTATCCTCGGCCCAGACTGTAACGAAATTAAAGTGGCACGAATGGTCAACGGGCAGAACGCAGCGTTGCACAAGATACTGGTCTGTCAGCTGTTCGGTGAGTGAAGTCACAGAGTCGACTCTCAACCTCAATCAATCAAATTAATCAATTCAATGAGTCAAATTAAAGAATCTTCTCTCAATCGCAATCCATTTGACTCAGTCCATTAGAGAATCGATTCTCCTATATGAAAGGGTAAGCACGGTGTCAGAATAATATAAAAACTACGTAAGTAAGATGAGACATTAAAGGAAAACAAATACGGAAAACATAATTTTGGTCACTAAGGCAATCTAGTCTGGCAGTTCTATTTCTCAAGTGAAATGCATATAAAGCACAAAGGAATTTCATCTCTCTCTACTTCTTACCAACAGAGCCATCTGTACCTGAAATTTTAAGTGTAGGCATACAATTCAAAGACGAATTCCGAAAGTCTCCTT
Source organism: Periplaneta americana (assembly GCF_040183065.1). Lineage (NCBI taxonomy): Eukaryota > Metazoa > Arthropoda > Insecta > Blattodea > Blattidae > Periplaneta > Periplaneta americana. The sequence continues at coordinate 107,921,738 of NC_091127.1, read as the reverse complement.
CATATGCCACAAACGAAATGTGATATAGGATCCACTGCTGTGCAATTCTTCTGGAGAAGCAGTCATTTGCATTTCTGCATGTTAGAAAAATACATGGCATTTCGCAGGGTTTAAACACGTGATATACAGGATTATAATGTTACTAAAGCATGAAACTACTTGACCATTGAGGATAGGTACATGCTGGCTGTGTAATGAGAGAATGAGAATGAAAATAAAAATATACGATAACCACCAGAAGATAAAATCTGTTATTTGTTGAGGAGACCCAACTGTATGAAGTTAAATTAATGCTATCTTTTAATATTTTTTTTAGAAAATTGAGTGAATATGTTAGAAATCGTTCTGTATATTACATTACCATTTAAATGGCTTATTCACATCAATGAATCGATCCAGATAAATTACCGATAGATGTAAATAAGTAATAATTCTATGACTCGACTTTCTTTTTAAGAAAGAAAATGTTCTCTGGCAAAATATATAGATCTACAAGTTGAACCAATTATGCACAGATGTGATTAGGGAATCATTAATGGAAGTATCAACATTTAATTCACCATTTAAAAGCGCTGATTCCCATTAATAATAAATTAATAGGTTAATAAAATGGATAATCGATTAAGTCACTAGTGGAATATGTCTACTTTTCGAAATACGAAAGAATATATGAAGGCATTAAAACCATTTAATGAGGTGACATAACTGATACGATTTATTTTCTCTACAAAATAATTGATGTAACATGTCAATAGCGTAAGTTACTATATATCATCTACACATCAGATGCGCATTATTGAATGGATTTACATGAATTAATATTTCGCTATATTTATTAAAACTCCAATGATCGACACTTTCATATGGAATACTAGAATATAAACCATTCGTTGCTAAATAATTAGGCCTATAAATGTAACCTGTCTCATAAGCTTTGGTAGTCATCAATAGCCTAGGTTCAGTCAGTAACTTGTAGAGGATTCTAATTAAATAAATTAATGAATTGAGTTTTATTTCAAATTTATGGTTCGTATTTGAAGGACTGCGTTTTAACAGGATTGTGAAAGAATAGTTCGCTTGATGTGGAATGCTTCGAACTTGAGTGATGGATCCGTTATTCCACTTTCATACTCGGCTGACAGTGTCGGTTCCGCAATTTCTCTTTAACTACCGTACAAAATGGAGGAGAGAGAGAGAGAGAGAGAGAGAGAGAGAGAGAGAGAGACAGAGAGAGAGGTGAGCTCTCGCTGCTGTCAGAGAAGTTTCCTACATTATATAAAAATTTCAACACCTCACTAAAAGAGGTGTTAAATCGAACAGCCAAATCTGTAACAAACTTGTGGAAAGGAATGTGACAAAATACTTCTTGGAATAGATACTTCTAATAACGTTGATAAAAAGAACAAGTTTTAATTTCTGAGAATCTTAGTTTGTTTACATCTGAAATACCGAACGCATTAACCGTCATTTTAAGGTCGGTTATGTATGGAAGCATAAAACAAAATAAGGCACATTTTACATGATTTCCGTGATATCTGACAATCTTGAGATGAGCATTAATCCGGATTACAATGGAAACGTGAAATAAAACTAGAGAAGACTTATCACAAATAAAATCTCAGTTCAAATAGTGGCTTAACTGAACTGTAGGAAATGTTTAAATGGATACTAACAAATGTTACCAAAGTAGTTTGAAACAGAACAAAAGAACGTGATTTTCGCTGAAAAAAAAATGCAATTTCAAAGGTAACTAGTGTCTGTGAATGGTATCAGTATTTCCTGGAAAAAATTTGAAATGGTGACACTGTAAACTTAAACTTACCTACTTAAAATATCATGACCGTAATTGTGAACAGTACATTAAGCTGGACCGGTACAGCTGAAAATGGACTGATTGGCACAACTAAATTGTATGTCGCAGGCAGTAAACCATACAAGTCCTTATGATGTCTATACTTAAGGATTTCATAAGGGACAGTAAATCTGCTCTCTGCGTATAAAATACTGACGAATCCCAGTGGAAGTAGTCTATTAAATTAGCACGATGTTAAGAACTAGTTTAGTCGGGGTAATCATCATCGTTAAGCCAATATACTACCTATATCTTATCGGTGCCGGGTTCAACAAGCATAATAAAATTACAATTTGGCACGGAATACAAGCATCACAATTTACGACCTGCTGTAGAGAGATTAAGAGAGAAATAAGAAAGAGAAGTAACATTTGATTTAAGACATATTAATTCACACTTACAAAGGTAAGCTGACTGGCTGATAACACTTTCATATAAGGTAGGCGAGAGCCTTCTTGGACATTTCTATCATGGCAGTGTGAAAAATTGAATTTCTGAAGTGAGAGAACGTGTAAAGTAGAATTCATTCCCCTCCCCCGATGACAGAAATACGGATATTATTATTATTTATTTATTTTGCTAATGGCAGACCCTTGACTGTTGGCCTTTCACCCATATGAAGCCAGTTTTGTAGACCAATTTACCAGAGTCGCTGATCAGGGTGCGTCATAGGAGGCTGGTCTACGCTCCACCCGCGATGAAATGAGACGATGATAAAGATTTGTTGGGATGCCGCAGGGGAACCGGAGCTCCCGGATAAAACCACGGGCTCGCCAAACACAAGGTACAAAAGATGGTATGCTGGGGATCGAACCCTGGTCCACAGGATTGTAAGTCCAGCACTCCAGCTACTAGACCACCATGGCAGCTATACAGATATTGACTATAAATAGGAAAACTTATCTGTGTCATGGGGCTCTTTCATTCAAGAACGAGGTTTCCTTACGTGTTGTAAATTATCGACACCAGCTTACCAACTTTACTCCTTTTTCGAAGCCATGCTAAGAACTTCTATCGTCTTTAAAAATTCATCGACCTCGACCGGAGCCACTAGCCTGCAAGGAATGGACAATACATAAATAATGAGGGCCCGCAGGGTGGCGCAAGGTTAAGGCTCCCATATTTCGGACAATCGGTAGCAGTAGCAACAGGGACGCCAGTCCTACACGCTTACACAAGGACTCTATGACACTCATTTCTGATAAAAGATGGGCCGACTTTCGGCTGCTGCAGAGCTATCTGAAGGATTAGGTCAGATGTAAAAATCCAAAGATCTTATTGGGAATTAAACCTGCAATCTTTTACTTCGTAGCGCCGCACTTCAACCACGGGATTTAACTGTCATGATGGAAGTTTTGTCCTCTAAGAAGTTCTTTAGTCTGCCGCATTGGGTCGAACGTAGTGTAGTAAGTATATTTCGATGAGAGTGATGGAAAGAAAATGTTTATAAATGTCGCCAATCTGACAAGTTTAAACAGATATTATGAATACCCATTATTTAAAGGATTTGTCAGTTTTATAACAGTGATATTATTATTATTATTATTATTATTATTATTATTATTATTATTATTATTATTATTATTATTATTACTATTATTGAACTATAAAGTATCAATATTAGCCACATTTTTTTTTCAGTTCGTCGGTAATTAGATGTTGGCAAACCTGCTACACTTGAATATTGAAGACACAGTCCGTTGATGTGAACAGATCGGGTAGGAGAGGGAATGTGTTGTCAATGGTTTTCAGTTTAATGTTCAACCATTATGTTGTTTAGTCAACTGTCTGAAGACAGGTCTGATTCTCATAAGTGATACCAAGAAGGCACCACTTACGAGACAACTAGGCCAGGAGATAATGGGGTGGGGTGGCCAGTTCCTTTCCCCCCATATTGCATACATCGCCGACTATAGCTACATATTAAACTAGTCAGACTTCAAATGTATACAAACAATGAGTTCTTCCTCTGACACATCGTCAAGTGAGATGTACTGTCTGATAATAGCTGTAGATATCAGCCAGAACCTCGAACAGAGGAAATTCATATTATGTCAAACAAAAAAACATATGTGGTATGCATAGACTATTGTGGTTAATCATTTCATTTAAACTGACAAACCATCACGCTCCTTTGAGTAAGTTAGTAATATGAAAAATACTAATAATAATAGCCTAATGTTTGTATAATGGATACCTGTAATACCGATGGAGCTATGTAACATGTGATTTAGTTCCGATCTTTTGCCATCATTGACTTGGGTCTAACATAGCTTCAACAGCCCCTCGAAAGTATAGGCCTACATTGAGTTGGAGATCTTTCTGTTATTTATCTATGACCTTAATTTCTGTGCTACCGCCTGAATATTTTCACTGATTACCAATTACCATGTATTTTCCTTCCATATTCATCTTTAAACTCCATGTTTCATATTCTTTCTTTAATTTTCTTATCATATATTCAATATCGTCATAGTATTCTGCCATTAACAAATTGACCATCAGCAAATACGAGTAGGCTAGTATCGCATAGGGCTAAACTAGATCTTATACCATTACTCCCATAGTTGAACCTAATTTAACTTTAGATTTGGATAAAACATAATATAACTCTTTTATTGCATTAATGATTTTTTATTTATAATATTCGTTCGTAAAACGGCCCATAATTTGATCAATGGTACATGGACATACGCTTTTGCTAGGTCGACAAAAAGTAAATGTACACGTTGTCGTGAAGTAAATTCCTTCTCACTTATTTGTTTTACGCTAAAAATACGGTGGGTGATAGATCGGCATCCTCTGAAACCTGCCTGTCGTATTTCTAAAAAGTATTTAAGAAATTTCCCATACATTCCTTAATTAAGTAATTAATTGGTGTGGACTAGAGACGTCTAGAGTTGTTTGAAGTCCTGAGGCATAGAAAATCGAAACATAAACCAACAAACTCAAAACTCACACGACGGCTGATTATTTTAGAACATGATTAACACAGTCACTGAGTCTTGTCAACGTGTCACACTTTGCTTTCAATTATCAGCTCGATGCTAACATGCTATGCCACTTATCTTCTTATAACAACTAGCCGAGTGGAAAAATTCCGACGGCTTTCATAATGCAAGTTTAGTTATTAGAGTGAATGGATACGAGAAGCGTGGGTTCGAACTCTGGTGGCACAAGGACTTCGCTGTTCGCTATAACTTCCTAATTGAATTTGGAGCTATGTCTGAATTCTACTAAATGAGTACCGAGTTTCTTTCCCTGCTGGCGTATTTCACGGATACTCTATTTTTGTTATTACCTGTGAATCCTCTACGGCAGGTTCCATCATTACAGTGCCCTACTGGACTTCAGATTCTTGCCCGCACAGGGCGAACGTACTGTTCTCCAACCAGGAGATCAACCGTGAAAGGAATGTGCTTATTATTGCGTCATCTATTGGAGCGAAGTAGATAGACAATATTATCACAGTCTACCATATACAGTCGCGAAGCTTGAGGTGATTTTTTGCAAATCTCGTGATAAAGCGCTCCAAGCGGTTAGCAACTAGAAACAATAGACTGTCCACGGTCGACTTTGGACTGTGTCGTATTTCCATCGAGTGCTAGCTCGTTGCGTATTTCACATTGATGCTTGTGAAATGTTCGTTATTGGTTGTAATGAAAATGTTAATGGCTAAAATACAAGAATTGGAATAATAATATTTTACTAGAGACGTAGAAAAATTAAGTTTGTTTTAATGAAATTTATTGATCACGTTTTATTTTCAATTCTGGTAGGATTATTATTGCTTAGGCCTACCTTTTTTTTTCAAAGGATATGTTTTTAATTATAGCTGTTAATTTTGTTGTTATTTTTATTTGTTACTTTACTAGAGACGTAGAAAAAGTCTGTTACAATAAAATTTATTGATCACGATTTATTTTCAATTCTGGTGTGATTATTATTGCTTAACCTCATCCCACTTTAACTACGTAAGCCTACATACAAGTACCGGTACACTAAGTTACTCCATTAATTCATATTTCCATTATTATTGTTGTAAAGGGAAATGCAAATTAATATTTATTGGTTTCATAGTTAATTATCGCTATAATCTTGAATGAGTGAAGCGATTACAGTAAATTTCAGTTCATTTTGCACAAACAAAAATAATATTAACCTATTTCTTGCAGGTATCTTCGAGTTTATGGTGGAATTTAATATACTTCATTAAAATAATAAATTAACTTTATGCATTTAATAATTCAATAATGGAAGCAAGGTGTTAATTTTTCCAAAAGAACACAACGAAAGTGTAACATATTTTGTCGTCTACTAGGAGAGAGATCTGCGATGATGAGGCGATAGTAGCGATCCTAGTGGTGGGCAACTACCCATGTTTGCATTTTTACTACATATTGAGCTTCGCGACTGTATATAGTAGACTGTGATATTATCGTTATAACGTCAGTTTAAAAACCATGCGCTCTTCTGCATATGTATGGAGAGATTAAAAGACCAGGAGATTAACAATGATCTAATTTTGTAACTAGGGTAGTATAAACATGTGTGTATCAATGTTATTGTTTGTGCTGTGAGAGCTAGCCAATAGAGATAAGAGTACCCACGTGTGTGATCTTATGACATCAACATTCATTCACAGCATCCCCCCCCCCTGCGTTTCATTCCGGAAAGACTTTCTCGTGGTTGGAGCACAGTATCAAAATCGGGCATCATACGGCTATAATCCTAGATCATATATGTAACAGATAACTCCTCGCTACGTTAAAATCGGCAGCACTTTGAAGAGAACAACCGCCAGGGTCGCCACCCATCCGCCGTAAACGAACACGAGATGGCAGCACAGTCGCTAATGCAATTCAAATGGGTATTATAACGTGACTCCTTATGTAACAACTAGATGGCAGCGTAGTAAACCTGACAAAAGTTGTTAACCTCAAAGCCTATAACCCCAACATATCTGTTACATATAAATCTAGGCTATAATGCTTGTTATCGCTGCAGATAATCCTACTCTTTCTACACAACGCATCCTCCCCTCCTTTGCTCGCTCACTGCTGCCCGAAGAGGGGAAATGTGCCCGCTGCCCAGAATCGTGCTATCTGAAGGTGACTGGTCTACATAGTTAAAATAGGAAATTTAAATCAAATAAACACTATCATTAAATGATAACAACTTTGTCGCTACATACATAACACAACAATAACAGTCGCCACTTCATTAAAAATAAAGATTTGCCATTAAACTGTTGACATGCTTTCAATCACCGCACCAAACCCTCAACCATAAGCTTATTTGATGAAGAAATCTATAAAACTTTAATAATAATAATAATAATAATAATAATAATAATGAAATGGGCACAAGACAACTTTTTAGAGGGTTATTTTACGACGCTGTTCCAACATATCAGGTTATTTAGCATCTGAATGAAATGAAAATGATAATGCCGGTGAAATGAGTCCGGAGTCCAGCACCGATAGTTACCCAGCATTTGCTCATATTGAGTTGAGGAAAAATCTCGGAAAAGAACCTCAACCAAGTAACTTGCCCCAACCAGGATTCGAACCCGGGTCACCTGGTTTCGCGATCAGACGCGCTAACCGTTACTCCACAGGTGTGGACACATGACAACTGAATTCTGTATCTACAAACTGACTCGGGGTGCAGCGAGAAAATCAGCTATAATTATTTCGAACCAAACATTTTGGTAGACAGTTTTATAGTGCTTCAGGTTAATGAATAATTTCTAGCAGCATCACAATACTTTCTCTCACTTCGTAGAGATAACGCAGAATGAAAATTGCGGGAGAAACCAAAGCAGTCGGTAAAAACCTACCCACATCATTTCTATCCACCCGTACCCACAACTCTCTCATTGTCTATCTATACACAATGAAACCATTTCCTTTTTAAGCGCACCGTATGAAGGGAGGGAATCCCAAGGTAAAACCTCCTGTGACGTAATGGTTATTTCACGTAGTCAAATAATACCAGTAAACTCGTATCTCCAAGATCTCTGTGTCATCCCATGCAGTAAACAAAACATCGTCAATTGCTTTAGGTTTCTGTAGCGTAACTGTCTTCTGTTCCATTGAAAATGTGCTGTAATATTGCACATTGTACGTATATGTTACTCTGTTTTGGTAAAAAGAAAACTAAGAAACGTTCTGTAAGAAGCAACTCACAATGTGCGATGTCTTTTACAATAATGCAATCTTTTACAAGTAATCCACTCACCATTACTGAGAAACTCAGGCATCGTTAAATACGAGTATTAAACATATTATATGGTTTTGCGCCTGGTTTCTCAACTAGCATTATAATAGTCTTCGGCATATAGTAGGAGCTTCATTTCGAATTTTAAATTATTGTTCAAAATGCACTAACAGAGTGTTATAACAAAAAATTAACAACATATCGAGTTCCGCAGTTCACATACAGAATGCTCTATTTCGTAGAAAAACATTCCACACAGTCCCATCGTGCTTGTCTTGCGTGCAGGACTGCGTATTCAATTTACTTCAGTTCTCCTTCGCAAATACCGGGATATGCAACCTGCCTTCTCTCACGGGATCTTTACGGCGTCTTTTTTTCTTGAAGGACTATCCGTAACAGTTCTATGTCACTACACTCCCCACCTTTAGATAACAGGCAAGATGGCGGATGGCAACATTCCACACAACAAAGTCGTGGCGTCGGCGATTTCGGTTTTCTTTTGTTTCAACGCGCGGTAGCCATGACGACATCCGCCGTTATGTCGCTACCAGGAGGCAAATGACAACTACTATGTTTAACTGTGCGTTTCTATTTCTAAACTTATAAATAAACAAACAAATAAATAATAAATAAATAAGTCCAGAATTATCTTATTACATGACACAATACATTAAATAAATAAATAAATAAATAAATAAATAAATAAATAAATAAATAAATATTCTTTCAGATAGCGTTGATAACTACAGAAGTGCTTATGTACAAAATAATGACACACTGTGCGTCTTATAAACTAGAAAATATCATCCCATGAGATCGCAGTGGGTAACCACTAGACCAGCTTCAAGTTGCTGCTGGGTTTGATTTCCTGAATCTCTTCGGGAGATATATGATTCCCAAGGAATCAATCCCTGATACATACATACATACATACATACATACATACATACATACATACATACATACATACATACATACATACATACATACATACATATTGTTATTATTCTCGTAGGTTATAATTTTGATGGACAAAATATTTTTTATCTTCTCGTTTCAATAGCAACAAGGCGACGATATCCGTAAAACTCTGAGAATAAAAAGAAGTTTAAATGACGTTTCAAAGTAAGAGAGTAGCGTCTGTAGTACGTTTATCGACAAATGCTGTCAACTGTATAAATCGCGGCTTTAAATAGCAACATTAAATCCAGACCTTGAAACTCTCTCTCTTCCAGACCAATCTTTGGTTAAATTGGAACAATTAAGCACTTGTGTACAACTACTGGAAAATCGACTCTCCGTCCTCCCACTTTAATGTGGTTCAATTTTCTTGTCTTGGTAATTTCTTCCAGCTGAAGTAGCTAGCAAGCGGAGGAGGGATAGCGTAGCGTGGAGTCCACTGGAGTTGACGTCTTATCGAGTCTTTGACCTACTTTGTATTGAATTAGACGAACAGGAAAGGATATTGGGACATTGCAGCATGGCGGCACAGTCCTACTGTCTGGCGCGAGGAGGGGAGAAGTTAAAAAAATCCCATTCCACCGATCGCTCCATTACGCTTTCTCTGCACCACAGCTATTACGTGTCGGATGAATTCAACCTCATTCTGGAAACGTGTTCTATTATTATTATTATTATTATTATTATTATTATTATTATTATTATTATTATTACGAATCAGATTTCTATGATCTAAAAACTCTAGAAATATACATGCATTTATGCCCGAAAATATACCAAAATATAACATAAAAACGTGGCAATATAACATAACATAAAATAAAATAAATATTACTTACAAAACATTTTCATTCACTATTGTGTTAAACTTTTTTTTTTATATTAACTCCTTATATTGGCCAAAGCGATGTTGACCATTTAAAAATATAAGGGGAAAAAAAGAGGAACAAAAATACCCAACGTCTTTTGCAGCAATGTTAACAGGATCTGCCAATAGCAGGATTGGAACCTCTTAAGTATCACATATTTAGGAGGGGGGGTGATGAAGGTGAGACCGACCAGCACAATCTGATCATATTCCTAACATTCTTTTTGGCCTGCTGATTAATCCAGTTACCTTCGAACTTCATTCAACCACAAAATATTTCTAAGGAAAGAAAATTCAAAATAAATAATTAAAATAAAAAAAATCTCTTCTCATTATTGATATAAAACATGTGAATAATATCTGGAGCTCTGTTAAAACGATTAATGACAATATGGCCAGAAAATAATAATATGCTTTTATACAATTTGTCTGGCCAAATATGACAATGCTAAAATATGCATTTGTATAACCAATTAAAACCGTGTCATCATGTTCACAAAAGCTAAAAATGATGTTTAATGTTTAATTTAACTTAAGCTAGTAAAAAAAGGCCAGGAAAAATATGTGACGTCATAGAAATGAGTCATTATTATTATTATTATTATTATTATTATTATTATTATTATTATTATTATTATTATTATTATGTTACTGCCCCGCGCCGTGGCGTCGTGGTCCTTAGTACCCTGCCTAGGACTCGCGTTACGGAATGCAAGCTGGTTCGAGTCCTCATAGGGGAAGAAATTTTCTCATGAAATTTCGGCCAGTGTATGGGACCGATGCCAACCCAACATCGTGATGCACTTGGGGAGCTACGATAGGTAGCGAAATCCGGCTACGAAAGCCAGCTATAACGGCTGGGGGGATCATCGTGCTAACCACACGATACTTCCATTCTGGTTGAATGATCGTTCACCTCTGCTGAGGGCATGTGGACGTGAGGCCAGTAGCCGGCTGGTCGGTCATGGTCCTTCATGAGCTGTCGTGTTATTATGTTACTAGTCAGCGATGTATGCAATGGAAGAGGAACGGAACTGGCTACCCTACCCTGTTATCTCCTGGCTTAGTTGCCTCGAGTGATGCCTGATTCGTGTCACTTATGAGGTTCAAATCTTTCATCGGACAGTTGACTAAACAACATCAGCAATAACAACTGATGAGTTCCCTGGAATAACAACCTAACGTAACCTACGTCACGCCGTTCTTTTCCGTTTCCAGTATATACTCGTATTAAATGTAATCCTTAATGTCGTTCTGTGTTGTAGTAGATCTAAACTGTTTGATGCTCTCTGTCTCTCGTATTCAAGATTTTGTATTAAGTTCTTGTTCTTGAGAACGCCTCATATATATTACAAAAACTCATGACGATAATTTCCACAACTTTCACGAAGAGTTCATACTACATTTCAACCGTTTTGTATATAACGACCAGTTTCCTAGGGACAATAATAAAAATCGCAATATATTTAACAAATGGGAGCTTGAAACTGCGTTGAGAGGAGACAGCAGGAATCTGACGAGGGATCGAAGTGAAGACCATGTTACAGACATGTATGTCGTGGCATTCATAGTTTGTAGCAGTGTCTTGTTTCTGAGAGAAACCCAGCAAGTAGATGAGCCAAGTAGCTCTCTCTGAGAACAGATCAAGGAAGAAGTTGGCGATGTACAGGTGTCGCCACTTTTACTCTTCCTTTCCAATAAAAAAGAAGACGACCGTGAGATAACAAGAAAAACACTGTAGAGGTTTAACAGAAAGTTGAAGGCATATAAAACAAATCGTAATGGACGGAACAGGATACTTCAAACGTGTCAATTTCATGTAGAATTGCGTACAAACAACATTCATCATTTCGAATCGTGAATTATTATTATTATTATTATTATTATTATTATTATTATTATTATTATTATTATTATTATTAAATGAACGAGATCAAGAATTACCTACATTCTCTTTTCACTGTACTAAATCTATTATCACCTACTGACAGATAAGGAGGATACAGATTTGAAATTTATATCTCCATGAGGTAGCTGCGTGCAATAAAGACTTGCTCCAGATCGTCTCTCTCTCTCTCTCTTTATTTCTCACTCTCTCTCACCTCTCGTCTAATTACGAAACGCAGGAATAAATATCTTTATTGGAAGTTGCAGATAGCTACCAGCATGTGATTATAATAAAAGAAAAATATAAACTCCTGTCCTTGCACAATAAACTGTTGTCACTGCTATCGTTATCGTTGTCATGCTGGATGTTGGATAAAAGAACCGAGAAGCGAGCCTGCCGGTATTAATCAAATCATTATTCGAATGATAAAAATATTCGAGAACTTTTATTCGAATAAATATTGATTCTTAATATTATTCGAGAACAGATTATTCGATTCTGCCCATCACTGGTATAAACTCATTTATTGTCTCATGGTTCTTTATACATAGACCTTTATACATTTAATTAAAATTAAATTTAAATTTAATTCCTTATTTAATTTAGTAGCATTATATTGTTTTGGTTTTTAGATCATTTCGCTAGTTTTTTGTCGTGTCGTGATTGGTCATTTCTATTTGATTTTCGACCACTTTTCTTATTTTGCGTCATTATAGGCACTTTTATGCCTATATAGTGTATATATATGTATATATATATATATATATATATATATATATATGTTTAATTTTATAAATTTCCTTCACTAAAAGGTGTCAAGACTGACAAAGTGTACTAGATACTCGTATTTATGAACGCCTATAGATATAGATATAAAAAGAAGCATTTAATTTGAAAAAATAAAAGAGGCAATAAAGAAACCTATGTCACAAAATACTTATGTTTTCTGGAACCCTAAAAACTCAAAGAGATTTTTCATCACACAGTTGTCGGAATGGGAAAATAATGTGACTTCAAATGAACTTTGCATCTACACTGGAGCCTCAATTTTAGGCAGGGAAAATGTCTCGTTTATCCTTTCCTTATAAGGCAGGAGGGGTGGGGATTGAGTGAACGAAGGTGATATATTCGTGTACAGTTGTCTCTTGGTATAGTAGTCGAGTGTTTAGTATTGAGCGCAACCACACTTAAAAGAAAAAAGAAATTCGTACTCAATGAAAACTAAGTTCGCTGTGATAGAAAGACTAAAGAAAGGTGAAAGTGTGGCAAGTTTAGCTATAGAAGTGTCCATACCAAAGAGTACATTAGCGAAGTGGAAGAAGTATTACTGGAAACAGTGATTTTGATACTAACTAATTTCCAGTTCAATTCTTGAAAATAGAAAAACAGTAAAAAGATCAACTACAAACAATGGAGAGGTTATGCTATTTCTTTGCTCTCTCTCAAAAGGATCAGTATGTACTGTGATATATAAAGAAAGTGTATTTTATGCGGTGTCACAAGCAATAATTAACTTTTATTTATGAGCATTTTTTAATTTTCTAGCGTGCAGAGTTCTTCCATGAAAAATATGTCACAAAAGTTTAAAATTTTTCCTTGTTTTAATAATCGTCCATTTATTTATCAGATGTTTAAATTCAACCGCAATAAATTCTTTTTTTTTTAATATATCTATTTGTTACATTCTTTCGATCCAATTTACGAAATTACCTCGATTTTCTATTGGTAAAATTACGATATACTCGACAATGAGAACCTGAAATAGTGAACATTGTTCTTGCGGACTCTGTAAGGTGGCTGAAATCTGAGTCGATGTGCTCCATCCTAGAATCGAACTGCCTAAAACCAAACTGTCTAAAATTGAGGCTCCACTGTATTTACCGAAGCGGTTGGAAAGCATATAAGAGTATCCTACTGTAGAAGAGAAGTGCCACAGTCTAGTATATATAGTCACGAAGCTCAATACGTACTAAATATGCATCCATAGATAGTTGATAACCACTAGGATCACTAATATCGCCTCATTACAGGCAATGCGAAATAGTACCGGCACAATCTATTGTTCCTAGCACTCTCACAACTCAAGCTTCGTGACTGTATATACTAGACTGTGGAACTGCGTAGAAAAACATATTTTTTTATGAAATATGTTCCTTGGTATATGATACAATAGATGACTGAAACGTAGAATTTTACATAATGTAAATCCATACAAAAAAAGCAATGAATATAAGTTTTATTCAAAATGTTTGGTCATTATTTAACTTGAAGTCATTTCTTAAATTCCATTTTTGACAAATTTAGGCTACCAAAATCAGTATCACAGTTGTATAATTGTTTACACTGTACAGTCTGGCTACACCAACAGTCCGTCGCGCTTCATATCTTCCTGAGTCTTAAATTGCCGTTTCTCATGCCTTACTGGTCTCCAGCTTCTGTTCTGTTCAAACTTGAATGGAATCTTAAAACTGTCTTCGTAACAAAGTCTCGTCAATATTCAGGTTCCCCTTAACAAAGATGAGCTCACCGCAAAGCGTAATTGCTTTACAACATAGCGACAGTCACTTATGTCCGTTATGTGAAGTTTTTAATTTGTTACAGCAAGCGGCACCACTTTGCTCAACGTAACACGACTGCCAGCAAAAAAAGAGCGGGTCGGTATCTTGTCATGTAGTTTCACAATTGTAACGCTTAAATCTGCTGCGTGTAACTGGCATATTGTGGGTTCTTTCTTCTGTAAAGTAACATGCACAATGTTAAAACAAAAAAATTAACGAGGAAGTTTAAAAATGTTGTTACACATGCAATCAAGACTTCTAATCCCCTATCGCCAAACATACAGCAAATGTGATACTTTTCAAAGCTTTGCAATAACAGTCTTTCGCTTCTTCAATTTGCAGTATAATGTTTTTTTTTTTTTTTTTTTTTTTCTCCTGAATGTCCATGATAAGTATTTGTGTAACTTCTTGTCAACGTTTATAGTCGGCTATCTTTGAAGCAAAATATATATATATATATATATATATATATATATATTACGGAGTCCATAATTGTACCTACCTTTACCTTTAACTAACTGTAGTAACTTTCGAGGAATATCACTTGTGTTGACTTCGTACAAAATTTTGTCCAATATTATTTTGAAAAGATTAATTCCATATGTAGATGAATTGAGAATCATCAATGTGGTTTTAAGCGTAACAGATCGACTACTGTTCAGATTTTTTTGTATTCGATAGATATTGGAGAAAGAATAGGAGTATACGGGCACAGTAGCCTACAACAGTTATTCATAAAGTTCAAAAAGGCATATGACTCGGTTAAGAGAGAAGTTTTATATAATATTCTAGTTGAATTTGGTATTCTCAAGAATCTAATTAGATTAATTAAATGTGTCTGACTGAAGCATAGTCCGTATAGCCTAGTTTCTGTCCGACGCTTTTCCAATTCACTGCGGGCTAAAGCAAGGAGATGCACTACCATCTTTACTTTTTAACTTTGCTCTAGAATATGCCATTAGGATAGTCCAGGAAAACAAGAGAGGGTTTGAAATTGAATGGGATACATCAGCTGCTTGTTTATGCAGATGACGTGAGTATGTTAGGAGAACATCCACAAAATATTAGGGAAAAGACGGAAATTTTACTTGAAGCAAGTACTGAGATAGATTTGGAAGACAAAGTATATGATTATATCTCGTGACCACAACATAGTACGAAATGAAAATAAAAAATTGTTAATTCATTTTTTGAAGAAGTGGGAAAATTAAAATATCTTGGAGCAACAGAAACAAATATAAATGACATTCGAAAGGAAATTAAACGCAGAATAAATATGGGAAATGTCTACTATTATTCGGTTGAGAAACTTTTTTCATCTAGTTTGCTTTAAAAAAAACTGAAAGTTAGAATTTATATTATATTACCGGTTGTTCTGTATGATTGTGAAACTTAAACTCTCACTTTGAGAGAGGAACAGAGGTTAAGGATGTTTGAGGATAAGGTGTTTAGGAAAATATTTGGATATAAGAGGGATGAAGTTACAGGAGAATAAAGAAAGTTACATAACGCAGAACTGCACGCATTGTATTCGTCACCTAACATAATTAGGATCATTAAATCCAAACGTTTGAGATGAGTAGGGCACGTATGGGTGAATCTAGAAATGCATATATTGTTAGTTGGAAGACCTGAGAAGAAAAAGACATTTAGGGAGGCCGAGACTTAGAGGGGAGGATATTAAAACCGATTTGATGGAGTTGGGATACGATGCTAGGGGACTGGATTAATCTTACTCAGGATAGGGACCGATGGCGGGCTTATGTGAGGGGGGCAGTGAACCTTCGGGTTCTCTAAAAGCAATTTGTAAGAGAGTATTTAAGTTAGTACAATATTACAATGATAGGTAAATACAGAAATAATAACAATACAAAACATTATGTTTTTCCGAATGGCGATCTTAAATGACTATGCATCAGTATATTAACCAGCCAGCAGTAGGAAAAACAGCAACAAAAGCTCACAGGTCTGTTCCGTCTGAAACATCGTTCGGGTCTCTTTATCCCTTTGGTCAGAATTCTTGTACTACTTATTTTCGGTGGTACTGGTACACTAGCCTGTTTTCTTGACATGTGAGTGCCTGAAATACTTTCTATATTTCTAAGTGATAATAATTAAACTCCAATATTTAATTTCCGAACTCAATCTTATTTCATTTTTGTTCAAACGTCTGCCTGTTGCTAATACTATCAGAAACAGTATTTTCTGACATCTCAATCCTTCGTTGTTACTTTTTCAAATCCAAATTCTCCCACCATAAAGTAAAGTTGGATTGGTCATTGTTGCAGTGTTTTTCAACTTAATTTATTCATTATTGTCATTGTTCTACAAATCTGCCTGATTCTGTTTATTGCAATATAAAATATCTTATATTATAAGAATTATCAGGCTACTCGTATGCGGACGGTACATGGCTCTATCAAGGGCTGAAGAAGTCCACCTGTCGGCGTCGGATTCACGAATGCGAACCCAGGCCACCTATCGGAATTGGACAATCATCGCATATAGGGCGCACAATAACCCAAACCGTGCCTAAGTGTACGAATCCGGACCCCTCTTGGGTTCAACTCTTAAAACCAGCCAGCCGTAAACTAACCAGTGACTGAGAAATCGAGTAAGTTCGAGTCGTTATTCTTGCTTCTCCCCTCCATCTCCAGTTTTGTCAGTCTGCTTTCCTACACTGCGTAGGTGTACGAGTGGCATAACCTTGAGAGTACAGGATTAAGAGATTTACTAGTTAGTTATTACAACATCTATTCCAGAGCAGGGTTTCTCAACCTTTTTGAAGAGGCCCCCACTATTCTTCATATTACTTCAATGCGGTCCCCTGGCCAAAGGCGTGAACTGTTGTGAATGCTCACATTTAAATGCATTTATTTTAACATTATTTCCGTTCTCGTTCTCGTTTCACAATTAACTATTGTGAATGCTCACATTTAAATGCATTTATTTTAACATTATTTCCGTTCTCGTTCTCGTTGTTTCCGTTCCCTGTTTATTGTGATCCAGTCTTTACCCGTGGACAAGACACTCTAGCGTGCATTCGTGGCTGCTGGCGAGTATGCTGTCTCTCTATCCCTTGTGCACAACGGAGCATATTTCCTTACACTCCATGCACTCTACCCATTTCAGCGAGTGCTGAAATTTGTACAATTAAAAAGAAAACAATTTCATTGTGCTTTTATTTAACGGGAAATAGTCAGAGAACAATTTTTTTTAATTATTATTACTACTATTAGGTTCTATTATTATTATTATTATTATTATTATTATTATTATTATTATTATTTTGTTCGCAACCCCCTATTAAATGCTCTTCGAACCCATAGAGGGCCGCGGTCCCCCGTTGAGAATCACTATTATAGGGGTCTTCTAACAGAAAGATACAAGTCATATAAAACAAAACGTAATGAACGGGAAAGGAAACTCTAAACACGTCAATTTCATGTAGACTTTCGTACAAACATTCATTACCTCGAAACATGAGTGTTATTTTTCCACTGTACACTGTATTGATGCGTTACGGAATGTGCGCTGGTTCGAAAACCTCATGGGGGAAGAAATATTCTCATGAAATTTTGGCCAGTGTATGGGACCGGTACCCACCCAGCATCGTGATGCACTTGGAGAGCTATGATAGGTAGCGAAAATCCGGTTTCGCAAAACAGCTATAACGGCTGGTGGGATCATCGTGCTAACCACACGATACCTCCATTCTGGTTGGATGATCGTCCACCTCTGCTTCGGCATGTGGACGTGAGGCCAGCAGCCGGCTGGTCGGTCTTGGCCCTTCATGGACTGTAACGCCATGGATTTACTTTTTTACACTGTATTGATGCTTATTGTCGGTAACTGACAGACAAGGAGAAGAAATATTTGAAATTAAATTCCGCAAAGATTGCTATGGAAGTATACGAGTAAATTAAAAGAAAGAACATTTATCGCTATCAGCACACAAAATTATTATAATTAACATAAACAACTTTATACTTCAGTTAAAATTTGCACTGTGACAAATCCAGACCAAACTTCTTATGGATCTATACTTCAGTTTCGGTGTTTTGCCTCAGTCTTCTGGAGGTAAGTAGGCGTGAAGTTTTCCGTACAAGACCAAGACTGTAATGGAAATCTGTTCTTATATTCTGTTCTATATCTAAAAGAATTAATTTCTTCAATTAATTCCATCCATATATTTGTCTTTACTTGTAGTATACATATCCATATATTAAATGAATAAAGCGCCGGTCGAATAGAAAGCAAATGGATCGCGTTGCATACTTTCTTGTTTATATAAACGTCTGTCTCTCTCTCGCCGCGAGCAAGCAGTCAGCATACCGCATAACCTGAACGGCTACTTGCTGCGCATTCCAACCAAGGTCTGCCTCCACTCTGTTGCATACACTTTCACTACAGCGAGCGCCCCCTCCATCTCACTCGTTACCCTACCACCGCCATATTAATTGCTATCGTCTGCCACTCCACACAGTTCCCTTAATAATGATAGGTAATGTTTATATTCTGTGGTTAAGAGATGATTCTATGACGAAAGCTTTTCTCTTTTTCGTAGTTTTAATTTCTCTTACAAATTACTGTGAAATAAGTTGACTGCAAGACAAGGGAAGTGGGGATATTCTATGGTAATCAAAGAACTTGTCTGTATTATACTGTAAGTTTTCCAAGCTTTTGCTTTGAGATTTCTTCAACTGCTGTTAGTACAATGAAACGCACTTCATGGCCTTTTTTCTTAACCGAACTTAAATTCTCAATTTTATAACGACTCATAATAACCATCCACAGGTTAAGTCTAATGTCTAATGAAGGGTGGAAATGCTGAATCCAACGGTCTATCATCTATGGTCCATTCACTCATCGGTTTCAATTTTAGTAGGCCTACCTACTTTTTTTGATACACGATTACATACTGTATTATATATGAAAACGTATATAGAGATGAACCGCAAATATATATATATATATATAAATATATATATATACATATACATATATATACATATATCGTGTATAGGATGAACCGTAAGTAATGTCATTAATTCTGGTGGATGATTCCTTTAATAAAGAACAACAAAAAAGTAAAATACCATTTTGCTGTGTTTTGAATAATGTTCCAGAAAAATGTGCATTTTAAAATACATGAATTAGACCTACGAGATCGTGCAACGCTGTGTAATCAGTAGGGAGTGCACAGAAGCCTGTCTTTCTCTCAATAACCCCTTCAGCTGGTTTGTTATGAACAGAGACGTTGAAGATCATTGCCACGTACATTGTTTTTAAACTCATAAGAAGAAATTTAGACGATATGCCGTTTAATTTTTGTGTCTAATCTGTGTTAGAGAGCGGAGAATGAACGCTGCTCATTTCACGTTAAATAAAATCTTGGATAATTTAAAATAAATTCTATAACTTAATTTGAATTAAATGTTCAGAGAAAGCGGACAATAAGATACGTTTATTTCAAACTAAAATGAAAAAATTAAGAATTTATATTCTACTCTCCCATTTCAATTGAATATTCTAGAGAACGTAAACAATAATGATGCTTATGTCACGTTATAAAAACAAATTTCTAAAACATTTAAAACTCTAAAGGAAAAAATATAAATACGATGCGCTTATTTTATGGTAAAAGAACTAAATTAAAAATATTACCTATTTTTAAACTCTTCGATTTAATTTTAATTAAATATTCGGTGAAAACTGACAACAAGAAGAGCTTATTTTACGTTGTACAGATCTAATTTATGATTAAAAAATATCCGTTTGTCGTATTACAAGCATTCCCTTCAGCCAATTAGAAATAGATCTCCCACTTCAATTTTTTAAGTAGTAACCGGTAAACTTACATACAAGAAAAAAAATTCTCTTAAAAGCAATTCTGTATTTATGTTTACATTTCACGTTGTTTCATTCATCTCTCGCATTACGCGAACTGTGTCTCTCCAGTAGGCAATAACCTTTACACTAACAGGACTGTCAGAGTGCATCAAGTTTTAAAATTCCTTTGCAGAAAGAAAACTTACATTTGTTGGAATCAAATTTCTTCACATTTAAAGGACAAAACTAAAATTCTTTCAATCAGTTATAATACACTGCTCTCGTAAATTGACTGAGCATATCGGGAATTAATTCAATAGTTTTCCCTAAATATTCAATGAAATGTTTCATATAACTTTTTTTTTTCTCGAAAAGGAAGTAAAAACGAGCAAAATTGTATTCAACTTTTTTGTTTGAAATATCTCAAAGAATAAATAACCTCTTGAAATTAATGACATTACTTACGGTTCACTCTATATTATATACAGATTAATTATATTGAAATATTCATTAGTATTCTATACCTGCTTTGTCTTCTTTGTGCAATATTGTCTAATAAATTAGAAGTGAGTTTTCATGACATTTTCGATGTTTTCTTTACTTTTACATTTTGTACAAGGATCAGTCAATTTCAAATTTAGTAACAGTAATGCCTTATTGTTGTCGATTTTACAACTTTAATGTGGTTAAATCATATGAAAATCTTTAAAGTAGTACCGAAGAATCAGTATTTAATTGTATTTAGTGCCGGAAAAAATTAGTTGGATCACTTCGGAAAAAATTAGTTGGATCATTTCGGAAAAAATTAGTTGGATCGTTTTATTCGAAGTCACCAGGTGTCGATGGAGGTTCCTACGCTGTAAATAATTATATCCGAAGTTCGGCAGCTCACAGCAGCTGTATTCTAATCCGTAACATGACACGCAAAAGACCCTACTCCTGTATTATTAAAAGATTTCAGAAGAAATTTATCAGCCACATCTCATCACACATAGAATTTAAACTCTTGCTAGTCATCGCCTTTCCACACTATCCTACTATCAAGAGTAATAAATTTCGCCTCAAAGGAATCACTACAGACCTATGAAGTGGTATCATCCTTCTCACAGCCAGACTAGCATAGCTAAGAAATGTTAAAATCAAGCATGTCTGGGGGTGTTAAGAAATTAACATTTTCAAAACAGAGCACGCATTACTTTATTTTTGGTTATATACTATAAATCTCTCATAAAATTTGTGCGTGCGTGTTTGGTATGTGTGGAACGAATTTCTAGTTCCGTATCTATTTTGTTTGCTACGTCATAGACGTGTGTATTCAGATATCTCTATGTTTCATGTACACAGGATCCTACTATTAAAATTCTATAGGACCTAAAACGCCTAAATGAACCATAAACTCCTATAAATGCCTAAAAACTATGTTCGTGCCTGAAAAGCATCTTCTTAGTATTTTACATATATCTAAAATAAAAATACCGGCATTAAAAATGCAGAAGTGCCCAAAGACAACAACGTAATTTAAAAACAAACACTGGCAAGTTCGTTCCATATTGGTCTTAGAAGGGGAGGGAAGAAGATTTTACTTAATTTCCTGGAACTTAAGTTCGTTTGGAAAAGTTCATCTAGTGTGAAAAGAGTGATACCACAGTCTAATATGTAGTCACGAAGCTCGAGTTGATGAGGGTACTAGGAACAATAGACTGTACCGGTACTGTTTCACATTGCATGTGATGAGGCGATAGTAGCGATCCTAGTGATTAGCAACTATCTATAGATGCATATTTCCTACGTATTGAGCTTCGGAACTGTATATACTAGATTGTGGTGATAGGTTCTTTAGGCTAGGCGAAATGAAACTGATCAATCAACAATGTCTCTTTCACTGACAGAATTTCAGTCTTCAGTTCAGTAGCACCCATTGTCAGCACCACGTAAAATGGAATATTTATTTAAAATTTATGTTGTACTGATTATATTAGAATTAAAACTAATGTAGTATTGATTACATGATTAGAATGTTGCATTGATTATGGATTACACATATTTATAGTCATGTAATACGATTATTGCATTATTAGAAGATTGTTATCAGTAGGATTACTGAATTTAGCGATTACATTTATCGATATCTATATAAAACGATTATTGCATTGTTGGAAGATTGTTATCAGTAGAATTCCTGAATTTTCCGATTATCGGTTATTTATCGTTATCTATGTAAAACGATTACTGTATTATTGAAAGATTGTTATCAGTAGGATTCTTGATTTTAAATAAAATACATCTGTGAAATTTACATGGTTCATGTTTATTATTTATTATTACGACAAAATTCAAATGATTAATTGTTAATTTTATATAAACTAAAAGTCCTAAATTGGATTTTATAAATCCTAAATATATCTTTATTCGCAGCTAGAAATCCGTTCCCTATATAGTGTGTATGTGTATTTTGCTAAATTAATACTGACAACAATGAGCTACGTTTTATTAAACATGTTCGCTAAGTGCAATGGAGATGACATGGAAACACAAAAACAAAAGAGAGTTACTTTTTTCTTCTCGCTGGCCATGTTAGAAATGAAGTTGTTAAGTTGCTGATTGACTTCTTCCGTCCAGCAGGCCTGCAGGCGAGTTACGGATTCACTTCCTAAAGGAGTAACGGTACATTAAAAGCCGTGCGGTTATTGTAGGTCAGTCTTTGCATTGCTAAGATCCCAAACAATATCAACATGCATGGGCGAGGCGCAACTTCATGTCATTAAAAAAATCCACCGTGAATATGAGGGTATTTTTACTCAGTGCCACACGTCTGTGGCGCTGGTCTTCCATCCAGGAGGCCCGAGTTCGATTCGGGGCCAGGTTGTGATATAATTTGTGGTGGATAAAACAGACGTTGCAGAGCGTTTTTCTCGGGGTACTTC
The DNA here is from genome assembly GCF_040183065.1 of Periplaneta americana. Classification (NCBI taxonomy): domain Eukaryota; kingdom Metazoa; phylum Arthropoda; class Insecta; order Blattodea; family Blattidae; genus Periplaneta; species Periplaneta americana. Next base: position 107,898,634 of record NC_091127.1, on the reverse strand, counting down.
AGTTTCCCTTTATCTTTCTAACAATACTCTCCATCTTCACCTCATTTCATCCATCATCTGCAATAGTAAAAACAGGTTGGGATGAAGTCTTGGGGATAGTACGATTTTCTAATGCTGATATAGGAAGGGTTTTGGGTTCCAGGCTCCGGGCCTCTGGGACTTATCAGGCTACTCGTCTGTGGATGGGACCTGGCTCTATTCTGAGGCAAGGTGGTCCACCTGTCAGCGTCGGTTTCACGATGCTAATTCAGAAAGGAATTGTGGGTCTTATCAGGCTACTCGTCTGAGGATGGAATGTTTCCATTAGGAACTGAGACAGGATGGCCCACCTGTCAGTGTTGGATTCACGAATGCTACCTGTCGAACTTCGACAATCATTGCAATCAAGCATGCCTAAGTGTAATGCGCTTTACTACTGAGTTGAAATGAAAACAGTAAATATTACCGGATATATATTTGGGGACAGTTGCCCTATGGACTTCTTTGTTTTACACCCTTACCTAAGGAAGCCACTTTACTGACCTTCATCTCTCCTAAAAATCCATCGTCCTCTGGAGGATGTCAACAGGAGAATATAGGATTAATGGCGAATATTAAACCCAGTCGAATTTGAATCCGCGAATCTCAGTTTTAGTGACAACCATACATCGCTATAAAGACTGATTCACAATAAACCGGGAACGGGAACGACAACGAGAACGGAAATGTTAAAATAAATGTATTTAAATTTGAGCATTCGCAATAGTTAATTGTGAATCCTGACATATAAATACATTTGTTTTAACAATATTTCCGTTCTCGTTCTCGTTGTTTCCGTTCCCAATTTATTGTGAACCAGTCTTAAGAGTGTGACGTTGTGTGGAAACAATTTTCAGTTGCAATTATCTTTATTATTATTATTATTATTATTATTATTATTATTATTATTATTATTATTATTATTACTGTAATTGCATTACAGGAGCTTGAAGTATATTTATAGTTTTATTTGTTTAGCTCGATATGTCTAATATTTTGATATACTATGATTAGTCCTTATAAAAGCTATAGGTCATTTTGAACATCCCGTGCAAATATGAAGTTATAAGTTATTTGGTTTGATCAGGAACTGAAGTCCTTTGTAAACCTGCAATTCTGTGGTTCCAAGGCAAGAAGTGACATGTCAATTTTTGGGGAAATTAGTTTTGTGACATGTTATGCATCCCGATGATATTTTTATTAAGGCAAAAGATGGCATGCATATTTCTATTATTTCTCTCTCCAACTCATTGTCATGAAACATGATATTATGCTTTTATTCAGTCGTTCACACCTTAAATTCACGCTCCTGAAAAACTATCAATAAAAGAAATGACATCACATTTTGCCTTGGAGGCACAGAATTTTGAATACCTAATACGATTTTAATATTCTTATTTTAGACTATAATTAATTTAATGTCCCATTATCAAATTCGTTGAGATTCTTCTTAACCTATGCAAAGCCGACTTTCTTGCACACTTGAAAATTTATTAGGTTTTCTGGACACTAAAGAATTTGATAACTTCTAATCTGACAATGAATTTAATAGCCTATGTTAAACCCACGACAGTTTTGTACACACAGAATATCCAAGATATTGTCAATGTCTCATTCCATTACGAAATTAATAGCCTGCGTTACACTTCAGCTGCATTTTTCCAAAATACTTTGAAGATAGTAAGGTTCGTTCCAACAACAGTCAGGAACCGTTCGTAACTATCGTGAGCATGCGCAGTACAGAAAAGGCGTTCCAACACACTCGAACCAATCCTGAACCGGAAACATGTACTGCAGTCGGGGGTTCCAACAAACTTTTGACACGGGTTCGAACAGTCAGAAGTAGTCAGCGGATTGTGGCATGTACTGAAGAGTACGCGAGGCACGCATGCGCATAAGCTCACCAACGTCTCCTGGATACTGAAGAAAGACATGATCGACTGTTCACATCAATGAGGTTAAGATGAAAAGTGACAGTGCAGACAAATAATAAAACGAGAGATTTAATTTAAATTTTCACCAAAAAGAAAGGGAATGAAAATTATTTGGGTATTGAAATAGTTTATTACAATTTCAAGATGCAACTTTGATAAGAGTATAATAAATAACGTATATCAATTAATAATTTTAAAAAAGAACTATTTTTAGATGAGAATCCCGCAGTACACGACATTGAATTAGAGGAATTCCTGTCTTCCATATTTTTTGTCATCTTTTTATGGAAAATAATCGAAATTCTATTTTCTGCAATTAGAATTAGCTGCGAAACGATATTAATTAGGCATCCCATTCTTAGTAAAGATGATCACAGTTGTAGCATCTCTGGATTTAGTACATAACGATCCGCGAAAGCGTTCCAACAGCGTCCAGTCCAGTTTCAATCCCATAGCAGATGCTCAACTAGCTCATGCGCATAAGATGGTACAGGAACCGTACATGAACTGAGGAACGAAACTTATAAATTCGTCAGACCTAGGCCTATACCTATACCTATACCTATACCTTTACCGCCTGAACGAGCGGACATTTTTGAGCTTGTTAACGTTTACAATTAAAAATAATAACAAACATCTGTTTTCTGTTCTCCCCTCCCTATTCACCTTTTAAAATCTGGCTATATGCCACTACGGACAAAGTGGTCACTTGCAAATGTCACTTCACTTTCCCCCCGGAAACTGCAAGATGGTGGCACACGAGCGTGAAGTCACGGCAGGCATGTCACCTAACTCGATCGCATCTAGGGTCACATGCACACACATTTCACTAGGAGAAGAGTCGGCATATTGCGATGAAAACTGAGGGGAGGGGGACTTCACTTTTGGCTCCGTGGCATCTTCGAATTAGTAGTAAAGCAAACAGAAACGTCACTAATGCGTTTCATGGTAAATTATCAAAACTACTTACAAAAAACAAAACTCAGGTGCAATTTGTTTGTTTATTTATTTCTTTTATTAAGATATAACCTCTCAGAAGTTCAATAGTCGAGCATCGCAGTGGATTTTTCGGACGAAGAAATCTAAAGTGTGCTTCCCAGAAGTAAAACAAGTATTCTATGACGCACAAAGACCGTTATCATCATCATCATCATCATCATCGATGCCGTCACCACCATCCTTCATACGTTAAGAATCTCCAGTCGAATAAAAATGTCGTTAATTACATAGAATGCCGAATGGTTCACCTTTATAAAATTGCTTGTCGGCTCATTAAAATCTGCCGCAAAAGCTGTCTAGGTCTAAACCGGTGCTTTATATTACAAAACTGGGAAATATGGCGAGGGACGTGGGATACTTTATTTTTAGTTGTTTACTCTGTCACAGGTGCGCATGATTGTATCAATAAGTTACCACCCACGTCTTGCACTTCTTTGTGTTGTGCTTTCGTCATTGTAAGGAAGTAACTGCAAATAAATTGCTAATTGCACGGGTTTTGAGATTAGGCAACGCGAAATATAATTTCACTAGCACATTATTATTATTATTATTATTATTATTATTATTATTATTATTATTATTATTATATACAATATTATAAGCTTGGAAATGTATAAAATAGCATAGATCATTACATTAACAGCTTCCATTTGTAAACAGGCATAAATAATATAGGTTTATACTGAAACACAAAAACCGAGGATAATTGCTTCCCAACAAAATTGTTTCGCATAATCACTATAATGTATCTGCAGATAACGTAGGTTGGAATGTAATGGAATTTTCGGAGAACACTATGGCCCAGCACTGCGACCTTTTACAATCTATTGCGCATTCTCAAACCCACACCGGCTGACTACACTACCTGCGTACCTAGGTTTCGAGCAGGCAACCCCCCTCGTCCCTAGGCCAGCCCCCTCCGTGCGTCACCAGCCGGCGATCAGGAAATGCTATGGAATGATGACGAAATGGAGAAATGGTGATGGAATTATGTAGATGCCTAATATGGGGAAACGGGAGAACAGCGAGAAAAATTCCAACTGAGACCTTTTTCAATGAAAAAACTCAGGCCTCACCGTAACTCGAACCCGGACCGAATGCGTGACAGTCTGAAGGACTGACAACTCGGTCACTGCAGGGGACAATTAATGTAATTACTATATTGAACTTTATATTGCTATATATATAATTACTATATTGAACTTTAGTGTACTGAAGCGGACCAAAAACTAATGGAAGAAATTATAGTAATTTTAAGCATATTTTATTTTTATTTTAATCAATAGAAACTACATGTCAATAGATTTCTACCATACATTTTCTACCGAACGATATAATATTTCTTAAACTCTTTTCATTTGTTCAGTACCGATACTCTTCCAATCCATAACCTTACACACACTGACACGGCAACAACCAAGTCTAGTAACCAGTACTGTATCCGTCTTACTAATAAACCGTGTATAGTTTTTATACGAGACTTATGCAGAGTTGAGACAGAAATAAACCATGCATAAACAATGGATGTATAAACAGGCTGTAGCTATACAATGGGAATTGCTTTGCAGTAGTTATATACATGAAACCCCTTGTTTAAGCGTTGTATATAGAGAAAAAATCGCCGCCCCTCTAACAGCTGTTCGTATCGACTGTCATTTTGTGATGATGGTTGTCTTGTAACCACTAACCAAAGAGCACAGAATAATTAGAATAATATTGCTGTAGCTTGTACTCTTTGACCAAAATATAGTGTGGTAATCGATCAGAGCCAGTTGTACTATCGATACTTAACACGCCACACCAGAGCGCACTACCCGATGCAATAAAGAACCTCAGATATTCTATTACCTTTCGTAATGAAGTAATGACGAAACTATGACTTAGCTGTGTAACAGTTATACTGTTATAAACGACGTATGTAGTGATTATTAGTATGGAATTTACATACCACGTATAAACGAGCTACTCATTGTATAAGACAGTTAAAGTCTGTATATAGAGTTTTTTTATTAGTAAGACTGTTGTATGTATGTAAGCAGTTGAACCCCTGGGCTTATGGTAGCTCGTGGGACTGAGATTCAGGGACAGCGGTGATGCCTACGCGGTAAGGTAAAAGGATTCTGTAGACTGTAGGGGAGATCGGAGGCGGCCTGCAGGGGAATCTACAGCGCGGAGCCCCTTAGGCATGCACACCATTCCATTCTGGACAGGAAAATGGGCCCACCCAAGCGGCCTAAGTGCGAGGGTAGTCTCCAATAATAATAATAATAATAATAATAATAATAATAATAATAATAATAATAATAATAATAATAATAATAATAATAGATAGACTAAGTAGTGGGAACCAAACGTTATTGGAAACAGGATCTATACTGTTTGCGTGTGCACTATTTGCATAACAAAACATACAATAAGAAAATGGTTCGAGTGAACTTTTGAGCGTTTTTTTACAATTTCTCGAATTTCGTGTTGTTGTTGCTGCAGTAAAATTAGTATTTCAAATCGTGCTGGACTCGGAGGTATTGACAGAAAAGAAAATACATCCAGTAGTTTATGAGAAAAAGCTGGTTTTTCAATGTTAATGTTATGTTTTATTTAACGACGCTCGCAACTGCAAAAGTTATATCAGCGTCGCCGGATGTGCCGAAATTTTGTCCCGCAGGAGTTCTTTTACATGCCAGTAAATCTACTGACATGAGCCTGTCGCATTTAAGCACACTTAAATGCCATCGGCCTGGCCCGGGATCGAACCCGCAACCTTGGGCATAGAAGGCCAGCGCTATACCAACTCGCCAACCAGATCGACTGGTTTTTAAATGTCAGCGAACTTCAAGACGTATAATTTCGTTAAATTTTACTCTGGAAATCGACAATTTGTAGCATTATAACCAAGGAAAATAGTCTATTCTAGTTTCCTTGATTATAACAATGGCTGTATATTTCGGAAAATGAGACAAGTTAAAGTGACTGTGTCTGTATGGTCTTTTTGTAACGCATACAATCAGATTATAAGTACGGTACCGTCAGACTATCATTATTTAAACTGAATAGAATACTAACGTTTGATTGGATGATCAAGTATGTTTGTCATTTGCTTATTTCTTGAGAATTACATGCCACTTTCCAAGATTCCACCAACTCATTTGGGGTCGCGATCCTCAATTTAGTAAGTTGTATCTTGAAGATACTCTAATAAGATAAACAAAAAATCACTCTCGCTTTGCGTCGATTGAAATGACTTTGCGTTATAAGTAAGATATTACTGTAACGACCAAGCAATCAAGCTTGTTTACACTGTAAGATTCCACGCGTTAGCAGATAAGACTTGGACTTTGTGATTTTACTTGTGTAGGCCTAGATACAATCTCGGCTACTCCGAGCTAACGACGGGCTTTCGGCTGCGTGACTGTAGGAAAAGAACAGAGAGAGAGAGTACTGCACCTCCATGAACATACAAATGAGGACGTATGACGTGCTAATCGAATCATGGAAAACGCATTGTGTCTTTATTTAACGACAGATTTGAAATAACGAGACAATGAGTGTGGAAATAAAAAAATTGAAAATTTATCGTTTGAAGAAGTGAAAAAAATTCAAATATCTTGAAGCAACAGTAACAAATATTTTGACACTCGAGAGGAAATTAAACGCAGCATAAATGTGGGAAATGCTTGCTATTATTCGGTTGAGAAGCTTTTTTCATCTAGTCTGCTTTCAAAATAACTGAAAGTTAGAATTTATAAAATAGTTATATTACGAGTTGTTCTGTATGGTTGTGAAACTTGGACTTTCACGTTGAGAGAGGAACAGAGGTTGTGTGTTTGAGAATAAGCTGTTTAGGAAAGTATTTAGGGCTAAGAGGGATGAGTTACAGGAGAATGAAGAATGTTACACAACTCCTAACATAATTAGGAACATTAAAAGCAAACGTTTGAAATGAGAAGGGCATGTAGCACGTATGGGTGAATCCAGAAATGCGTATAGAGTGTTAGTTGGGAGACCGGAGGGAAAAAGACCTTTAGGGCAGCCGAGACGTAAATGGAAGGATAATATGAAAATGGATTTGAGGAAGGTTGGATATGATACTAGGGACTGGATTAATCTTGTTCAAGATAGGGACCGATGGTGGGCTTATGTGAGGGCGGCAATGAACCTCCGGGTTCTGTAAAAGGCATTTGTAAGTTAGTAAGACAATTAGTGTAGAATTGTGATGTGAGTTCAAAACTGTTACTTATATTAATTTTTCCGTAACATATTTCGCCTATTCAAATAGCTAATGTATTTAATACTGTATTTTTCTCTCTGTATGGTCTACGAGTGCAAAGTTTTGTGTTCCGTGACTGACTGAGGACTGCGCTTAGCGCATTTAATTTCTAGTGTGAATTTATATTTTATTCGTTACGAGAAATATAGACATACAATAGCTTATTCACTTAAGGATTATGTCTAAGATTCCGTATGATAGAAGAGAGAAATAGTTCAGAATGTATCTTTTCTCAGAAGGCCTGCTATTATCAAATTTATCACCTGCATGTTGAACAGATGCACCGGATTCTTGTATGTATGTATTTATTTACACTGCAAGTGGGCAAGCACCCGGTGGCAGTGGTATATACAATATTAACAATACACAGTTAAAATGATAAGCAATACACAATAAAATTTACAATACATAATAAAATTTACAACACATATACAATTTTATACACAATACAATAAGAATACACAATACAATTTAACACAATAATAATAAAACATAAAATAAAACACCTAATTTTACAACACAACCTACATGATTATGTATAGGTCCTACATAATTTTCAATAGTCTTTCACTTTACTCTCATCTCATTCCCTGTAGTGGCACTATGACGCATTTCACTGACACTTTAGCACACATTTCACTGACACTCTGTAACACATTTCACTGACACTATAGAACACATTTCATTGACGCTATAAATTATCAAGCAAGTAACACACCTGCTTCTCTACCTTCTGGAAGTTGTGACGATAGTGATAATGGATGTTAAAGCCGTGAAAGAAATAAAGAAGAAAAAAAGCTTTTCATTATCCCCATGCGACTAGGTACGAAAAAAAAAGTTTATTTTACGTAAACTACTCGTATTCTGGCTATTGTATAGCATGAACAAAATGCGCTACATTGCATGTTGTTTAACAGACTAGGTGAGCATCATTTAGATTTCAGTACATCTGGCAATCGCGATAAAAGATGACTGGCAACTCTGCCACACAATAAGTTATTATCATAGTCTAGTAGGATACAGTCACGAAGCTCAATACGTAGTAAATATGCATCCATAGATAGTTGCTAACCACTAGGATCGCTACTATCGCCTCATTACAGACAATGCGAAATAGTACCTGCACAGTCTATTGTTCCTAGTACCCTCATAAACTCAAGCTTCGTGACTGTATATACTAGACTGTGCTACTATCATAAACTCAAGTTACTTACTAAGCGAAACATTTTCAGTTTCAAAATTCTCAGGAAAATTTTCATCCCTAGCATTGGACCATGTTAAAATTATTTATGCAGCCTAGACAAATAAAACCTAAATATCTAAAGAGAATTAGTGTTTATGTAATTAAACAGTCATTTACGGATGTTACTATGTATTTAATTTTCAGTCCATCATTGCAATGAAACTATTAGTGCATTAGTGTATGCTATCTTAATTATCTGAATTGATTTATCAAATATTACAAATACATTCCTTAACCGTAAGCAGGAAAAAAACGTACAAAAACACATAATTTCCTCCCCTCCCCCGTTTCCATTACCACGTCACTACAAGCAATAATCCTATGAGGTCACGCCGCAGTTGCCATGGAACCGAAATACTAGAGCACGCGGCAGCAGGCAGTTGTTCTATCATTATTAACAAGCTTTCATCATTAATTATTTTCACGTATGGTTTACCTGTTAGTTGACACGTGTATACAGACCGGAGGGTTGATAATAGGGGGGGATGGCGGTGGCTGGAAGAGGGGGGAGACGGAACCGAAGTGGCTTTTAACAGAGAGCTTCCTAATAACGGCTTATGATGTAGGTGTTGGGGCTTCCGTCTCAGCTTCCTATCCACAAGGTTACGGCTACTACCAGGTCTACAAACATTAGTTTGGGTCGCAACCGAGAGAAGTTTCGTTTCTGTGTCTATCATCCAACAGCACTTTATCAGTACTGCGTTGTCATCATCATCATCATCATCATCATCATCATCATCATCATCATCATCATCATCATCATCATCATCATCATCATCAGAGTCGATCTGCGTGGCGCAGGCGGTATAGCGCTGGCCTTCTGTGCCCGATGTTGCGGGTTCGATCCCGGCCCAGGTCGATGGCATTTAAGTATGTTTAAATGTGACAGGCTCATGTCACTAGATTTAGTGGCATGTAAAAGAACTCCTGCGGAACAAAATTCCGGGACATCGACGACGCTGATATAGCCTCGGCAGTTGCAAGCGTCGTTAAATAAAACATAATTTAAAAAAATTAACCATTATCAGGGACGGGAAACTGTTGCTTTTTGAGGCTACACGTCGTAACTTCCCCTTCAATCAAATCCAACTTTTTTCAAGAGAATTGAAACAAACAAATTACTTTTCAGTATAGTTGAATTTATATTTCGACTGCAGCCCTTTTCGCAGTGGTAAACAGAACTTTTTTAATCGCAACTGACTTGGGCTGACCTCAAGGTTAATTGGGGTAACTATTTCATGCTGGTGGTACACGACAGAGTTGCCAGTCTTATTTTCCTCCAGTCAGCACATAACTGTCAACTGAATGACACGGACTGAATACAACTGCAATGAGAAGAAGTGGCAACAGCGAATTTGCACTGGAAAGAGATTCCACTATTATTCTTATGAACCATTCCATTATGAACTGTCCGATATCGACAGTAAGCGAAAATATTAATGTAACAAGAGTGTTTCGACGAAATGGGAAGGGGGCATAATCTAGAAACTTCCCTTCCGCTGTGAATCTGTCGTCCCTCAAAGTTACTCTTAAAATGCAATAAATGAATAAATAAATAATAATAAAAATAATAATAAATAAAATAAATGTCAGTGACAATGCTCAGGATAGGGACCAATGGTGGGCTTATGTGAGGGCGGCAATGAAGCTCCGGGTTCCTTAAAAGCCAGTAAGTAAGTAGGCTTAAGTAAGTAAGCACGTTAACTACTTTGTACTCAAGAAATATAAAGATGGGAAAATAATGGAAAAAAGCGAAGAAAAAAACAAAGAAAAAATTATAAAGAATTAAAAATTAAAAGTAAAGAAAGAACATAGAAAAGTCAGAAGAGAGTACACATCTATAAAAAAGAAACCGTAACACAGGAAAAGGCTAAATGGGGGAGTGAATGAAGCAGGTAGAAAATGTAAATCGAAAGAAACGACAACAAAGATTCAAAAAATGAAACGGAAGAAAAACCTGTGAAAGAAAGAAAAAGAAACAAAAAGGGAAGGAAAAGAAAGATGCCAAGTAAGTAAACGAACAAAGAAAGAAAGAGACAATGGAATAAAGAAAGAAACAGAGAAAGAAAGAAAATAGACAAATAAGAAAAGAAATAAAGGAAGGAAAAAAACAAGGAGAAGTATGGAAATAAACAGAAGAAGAAAGAATGAAAGGTAAGAAAATTACAGATTTTTTTCCTGCCATGCATTTGAATGCTATAATAATCCAACATACGACTGAAAGCAGACTTTATCTCTCGACTTTTATTTTAGTGACAATCGAAGAGGAAGTGGTTACAGTCTGCGAGTTAACAGCGGTCGCTCCAGGCCTCTCAATTGGCTGGGATCCATGTTGCCAAGTGACCTTGCAGCTCGAGAGAGCTGTGGCCTCAAATGTCACAAAATCGTCTAAAATAGACTTCTTGTTCCAAATTACATAGCTTTAAGAGTTATGACAGAAAATTGTTCCTGGGCCTTGGTTTTTGTCTTTCAAATATATGTGGCTATATATATTATATTCTTCTATTTCAGTTGTTTTTAACGAACTGCAGCTTCAAATTAAAGGGATCATGAGAAAAAAATGTGTCGAAAGAAATAAAACATCGTTTGGCTTTTATTGCCACAGTATGCTCAGGTTGTGTGTAATGCTACAAAAAGGATGTGCGTCACTATGAAAATAAAAACAATAGAAAGCGGTCTTACTGCAAGAATTCCTGACATACTCGGATAAAAATGAGGAGTTACACGACAACATAGAACTTCACTATCTCTTGTTATTAATTTAAACTCTGATCCAACAATTATTTGTGTCCAATTATTTGATGGGTTGATGAAGGTCTAGGCTATCTGAGTGGTGTGAGGTCTCCCCGGAAATAAAAAGTTCAGTAATTTGATCTTGTGAAAGAAATTTTAGATCTGACCATAATTTATTATTTTAGAGCTTCAAGCACAAGTGTTCATAAAAATGTGGCTGAGAAATAATTGAAAAAGAATAAAATTTTGGTAGCTGAACACAAATATATATATATATATATATATATATATATAGTGAATGTAACTGTAAGTAATGGCGTTTTAATAAAATGAAAATAAAAGTTGCCAAATTTAAAAAAAATTAAATCTATGCAAAGAGTGAAAACAGAGTAGTTATGTCAGAGTTTCAAATTGAATTGGAAACATCAAAATAAATGTAAAGATGTTAAACTTGAACTATGTAATTTTGTTAAACAACTCTAATACGAGTATTTACGAGGAAAAAAAATGTAAATTTCTCTAGTTTTTAGAAAACTTTTCTAAGCTCTTTCTTCCAAATACAGTGTTTTTCCTCTTCTACTAAACAGTTGCAAAGTAATGGAATGATGATTGTAGTTCATGATTTAACTTTTTACATAAATAAATAAAAAATAAGAGCCGAGGATGAGGGTTCAGGTCCGGCCTTGCTCCCAAAATGGACACCCAAGTTTGTGTCTCGAGATCTTCAAAAATGTTGAAGGATTTGCAATTCGATATTCATTCGTTTTAACAATGCTGTATCAACTTCAAGGTTAACTGGAATTGGTGATAGCGAGAAGATATTTGGCGAGACGAGTCCGAAAATTTGGCGTAGGAATACCTGAAATTCGGCTTACAGTTGGGGAAAACCTCGGGGGGGGGGGGCATACAGGTAATCAGTACAAGAGATACTCCAATCCAAGCCGAGCGCAGCATCGGACGGTCCATACTACATATATCCATTGTAACTCCATCCTTTGTAGTGTCACCATCTATAAATATTTTCTTCCTATGACCTTGTGCCCTTACAAATTTCAGAGCTCATAACGCCCAAAATTAATGTTAAGTAGGCCTATGCCCTATATCTACTATCGTAACCAGTTTAATTGTTTTATACTCAAACAGTATACGTATATTAGTGCATGTGAGTTAGGCCTACTTAACATTGTCAGTGCTTCACAGTTCAGGTACAATTCCTAGTTTATATTAGAAATCTAATGATTAGAGTTTGCTTCTGAAAGACATTTATATAATTGACGTTAATACGTTGTATTGTATTGTATTCTATTTATTAACATTCCATGGTATTCGTACATTGCTTCACAGCTAGAATATGGAACAAGTCAAAAAATTTAATACTAATATAAAGTCTTAATTTAAAGTCACAGTCTAGATGAAATATATAAAGACGAGGTTTACAATTAGTCTACTAGTACAACACAAAGTTTTAGTATCATCTTATGTTCTGAGTTTCATTTTTTATATCGAAAGGGAGGCTATTAAAAAAATTTACTGCCATATAACGCACTTCTTTTTGATAGCACGATAGACTTGCCGATGGAGTATGAAAGTAATTTTTGACGTGTATTTATGCTATGAACTGTTGAATTAATTACAAAGTTTTCACGATTACGTACGAGGAAGATTATTAATGAAAAAATATACTGACAAGCCATGGGCATTATTTGTAGTTTTTTTGAAAACAGTCCTACACGATTCCCTAGATTTGGCACATACTATTATTCTAATTACTCTTTTTTGTAGTAGGAATATACTGTTACTATCTGTGGAATTTCCCCAGAATAATATTCCAAAACGCGTTACCGAGTGGAAGTATGCAAAGTATATTGTTTTTAAGGTATTAATATTTACTATCTTTTGCATGGATCTAATAGCAAAACATGCTGAATTTAGTTTGGGGGTAATTTCTTTACTATGATTTTTCCAATTTAACACATCATCGATTTTTAAGCTACGAAATTTGGTTGTTGTTTCTAATAGGGATCTATTGTTAATTATTGCGCTTGAAATTTGCGAGGTTGAATTTGGACAGGATTTAAATTGAATTATGTTAGTTTTGTTACAATTTAATACTAATTTATTGACTGAGAACCAGTCACATATTTTGAAGAGAATTTTCTCTTTTGAAGATTGGAATGTGTTGGAGTTATTGGTTGTAATTACTACAATTGTGTCATCTGCAAATAATATGGATTGACCTACATCTTTTATTAGGAGGGGCCAAGATCATTTATGAACACTAACACACGTTAAATTTTTATTGAAGTAGAACACATATACATGTCCACGAAGCAATCTGGAGTATATATTTCCATGTTGTGTTTAGAAATTTGATAACTACCATATCAATAACTCCTGAGTTGTTTCAATGGACCTCATTACGCCACTATCCCTCTTTTGGCTTCAAACAACAGGACAGTGACACAAAAATGAAATAACGGACCGTGCTGAAACCGGAACTCTGCGCATGTAATGTTCCGTTCGAGTGGAAATGCATCGAGTTTGATCCCGAAAAAAAACGAAAAGTCATGGCAGATAAAAATTGCCGTTTATAGGTCTTGCATGTGTGTTAGTAGGTCCTGTGCTTCCGAGGTCACGTAGTAAAGGATCTGATAAACTGCGACACATCTGAAGTTTTCTGCTACGACACAATCGCGGTTCTTTGTTTTCGGGAGATGACAACGTGGAAATCCAAGCTTCGACTGACCGGAAAAGTTTCGATAAGTGAACGCAATTACTGTTCGATTTGAATGGCTGAATTTTCAATATATCGACGTACTCTGATTTAGGCCTATAAATATATCAATGTACTTTGATTTAGGCCTATATTTATCATTCCCATGTAAGCCTAATGCTTGTAACTGTTTAGTAAAGCATTTTTATTTTCGATTCTACAACTTCGTGCAGAAGATAAATGCCAACAAGACAAAGACCAAAATCACAGGAAGAAAAGTAAAGAAGGTAAACTTGGGAATTCTAAAGGAGGCAGTAGAGCAAGTGGACAGTTTCAAATACTTGGGGTGTAATATAAGCAGTAACATAAGCTGCTGCCAAGAAGCCAAAAGGAAAATAGCAATGGCAAAGGAAACTTTTAATAGAAAAAAGAGCATCGTCTGCGGATCTCTGGAAAAAGAACTAAGGAAGAGAATAGTGAATTGCTTTGTGTGGAGTGTAGCATCGTATGGGGCAGAAACGTGGACATTACATGAAGTGAAGAGAATTACTTACTTCAGGGCATTATCTTTTGAGATAATTCAAACAAAAAAGTTAAATACAATTTTCTTCGTTTCTGCTTCCTTTTGGAGGTAAAAATTGTTTGATATGAAACATTTCATTTCAAAAATGAATTGTAAAATTTCATAGCGTGTTTTGTGATAACCACTGATTTAATTCCCGATATGCTCAGTCAATTTAAGAAAGCAGTGTATTATGATAATACATGATTGAAAGAATTTCAGTTTTGTCCTTTAAATGTGGAGAAATTTGAAGGACAAGACTAAATTTTTTTTTTCAATAATTTATTATCAGAATACACTGCTCTCTTAAATTGACTGAGCATATTTGGAATTAAATCAATGGTTTTCACAAAACACGCTATGAAATGTTTCATATAAAATAATTTTTATCTCGAAAAGGAATAGAAAACGAGCAAAATTGTACTTAACTTTTTTATTCGGAGTATCTCAAACAATAACCACCCGAAATTAGGGACATTACTTGCGTGTCACTCTGTATATTTATTTGCAGAAGTTAGTTTTGATTAACAATAATCAATTCAGAGTATAATCTCAATATCGTTAGCTTGTGAGGGAAAAAAAAAACTATTTTACAAGAAATTTTGACATGGTACGTATAAAAAGTTGAAATAGATCGGCTGGGAATCTGTCGAGATGAGCTCTACTACCAATGCAAAATACTGAAAAGGTACCGAAAATAAGTTACAATATACCCGATCTGAAATTAATTCATTAATCACGAGAAGTTAAATTCCTTTCCTTGAATCTCTAGAAGCGTGGTAGGAGCTACCATTCCCCTTCAATCGCGTCGCGCGTCTTGTTCGAAGTTTAAGTACGCTGTGCCATTAGAATTCATGACGTAAAAGTCGCTACTGTCCCGCTCACTTGTTCGCACTCTGAGATCGGAACTGCAAGTCATGGCTGTGCTATATGAGAGTCAACATACATGACGCAATTAGAGTGTCCCTCATATTAACTTCAATTTAATGACTCAATTCACTTCTAAAAGTAATTAAATTCATTTAGGAAGAATTGAGTCTATTCACACAAAAAGATAGAGTCGATTCTCTCGCAGTAGCGAATAAATTCAATTGGTTAAGTATAGAGTATCGACTCGTCACGAGAAAGTGAATCGACTCCTTTTGTAAGTGAATCGACTCGTTTTTAACACGTTAATCGACTCATTTCGGACAATATTCACCAAGTTACATAATTCAACAACTAACCGCTGTAAAGACGGATGCAATGACCTGAGACAGGGCTTTCGAATGCTTGCCACATGAACTAGAGAAGGCTATGGCAGGAGAGAACAACCGTTCAGTATTTCATGAAATGTATCGTAGGCCTATCCAATTAAGTTACTCATAATTTACAAGAGAACAAAAGAGGAAAACTGCAGTAAAGCGATTGAGGAGTTGGATACAAAAAGAACGTTAGCCTGTTAACGCTTTTATTGCATAGATAGTTGTTCTTAACATACATAGGTTAATGGTATTAATATACAGAGTAAACCGTAAGTAATGTCATTAATTTCAAGGAGTTATTCTTTGAGATACTTCAAACAAAAAAGTTTAATACAATTTTGCTCGTTTTTGCTTCCTTTTCGAGAAAAATATTTCATATGAAATATTTCATAACGTATTTTGGGAAAATTATTGAATTAATTCCCGATATGCTCAGTCAATTTAAGGGAGTAGTGTATTATGATGATAAATAATTGAAAGAAATTTAGTTTTGTCACTTAAATGTGAAGAAATTGAATTCCAACAAATGTTAGTTTTCGTTTTGGAAAGAAATTTTAAAACTCGATGCACGCCGACAATCCTGTAAAAGCTATTGTCTGGACAGATGCAGCTCGCGTAATGCAAGAGATGGATGAGAGGAAAAATGTAAACATAACACACAAAATAAAATTGCTTTTAAGGGAAATTTGATTTCTTATATGTAAGTTTACCGGTTAGGCCTACTACTTTAAAAATTGAAGTGGGAGGGAACTATTTCTACTTGGCTGAAATGCGGAGATTTTTTAATCATTAATTAGATTTGTGTAACGTAAAATAAGCTTTTCTTGTCTGTGTTCACCGAATATTTAATTAAAATAAGTCGAAGAGTTTAAAAATAATATTTTTAATTCAGTTCGTTTAACGTAAAATAAGCATATCGTATTTTTATTTTTCCCTTTAGAAATTTAAATGTTTTGTTTTTATAACGTGACATAATCATCATTATTGTTTACGTTCTGTAGAATATTCAATTAAAGTGGGAGAGTAGAAATATCATTAATCTTTTCAATTTAGTTTAAAATAAGCGTATTTAATTAAAATTGGATTGTAGAGTTTAATTTAATTTTTCGAAGATATTATTTAACGTGACATGAGCGGTGTTCATTCCCCGCTCTTTAACACAGTTCAAACACAAAAATTAAACGGTTTAAAAACAATGTACGTGGCAATGACCTTCAATTTCCCCGTTCATAACAAGCCAGGTGAAGGTGTTGTTCAGAGCAACACAACCTTACGTGCACTCCCTACTGATTACACAGCGCTGCACGATCTCGTAATTCATATATTTTAAAATGCACATTTTTATGGAAAACTATTCAAAACATAACAAAATGGTATTTGACTTTTTTGTTGCTCTTTACTAAAGGAATCATCCACCAGAATTAATGACATTACTTACGGTTTACCTTGTATATCCCCTTAACTTAAGATTAATTATTGCCAAATGCAAAGATTTTGTCCCTAACAATTTAAAAACTATCTAATTTTTCACAAAAGCTATTTTTTTTACATTAACGCTGTTACTGCATCCAGCTCCTCATTGGATTTACTCATTTCAAACCGGAGTAAATGTTCCCAGATATCCGACCTTCGACGTGACACAAATTACTTACAATAAAGCACAGTCTGCTCTATCTCGACGGCTCCGGTGGGCCCAAACGTCAAGCAGTCCACTAATTTCTTACCTGCAACAAAACAAAACAGGAATGTAAGAATATCTGCAGGAGAGGAATGCAGATGCCAAGAGGGCTAGAATCTCTCGGCAGATACCTAACAGCATCATTTCCAAGACTCCATTTAAGAGACAGGTACCTCCACGCGCCAAGCTCGTGTTGTAACCAATATGTCGGCGCCACCGGATAAGGGATGCACTCCCTCTTTTACCTGAGTTACTTTCCCTTTCTCGTTGGAATTAGTGTTTACTCATGCACTATAGTCAATCCAAAATAAGAACCGCCCTTGACGTAAACAGAGACCGAAGTAGTTAAGGGAGGAAGGGAAAAAAGATCCTTTACTTTTAATTTTTCCTATTGTGCACTAATATGCTTGGGTTAAATCCCAAATCTCTCCGCAGTGCATATGAAGAGAAGGCATATGTCACTGCTGATAGTGATTCGTTCGTCGGATGGGGGCGATAAGCCTGGCGGCCCCCTTGGTGCTATTCGACAGGACTAGGCTACATGCCGGCACCGGGTTTCCCCTTCTCCATTCATCTTTATTATCACTTTCACTCGTTCTCTACACTACAGTTACACGAACACTTACACATGCGCACGCCTTAGTACACGACATAACTCTTCACAAGTACACATTATGCATAGCTGAGCTCGCCGAAGTGGTGTGTAAGTTGAAAAAACAGTCTTGCCATCTATCCGTAATATGTGGAACCCGAATCACGCAAGTGAAGTAGGTAGGCATTGGACACACTCTCGCTCGCTCTCTCTCTCTCTCTCTCTCTCTCTCTCTCTCTCGATTTTATCTTGCCTAGATGAATTATTTCACAATAATTTATAGCAAAAACGTGGCGTACACTTGTTATTTCTTAAAACAATACACGACAATGCCTCATAATATGAAATTGTCCATAAAAGTGATCTCTATTACTAAAAAACGAAATATTATGACAACGCATAACAAATAATATGATGAACGATAATATTGTGTTTGCCAAATAAATTTTCACTATTGTGAAAACGTATAAATAGCAGAGATATTTTATTTATGTGTACGAGTATCGTCAATTTTTTATTTGTATGTAGTATTTCATACCACGAACAGAAGCGTATAAATACGAAAAAAACATTTGAAATTAATAAGTTGCAACATAACAAAAGGCTGGAGTTAGTTGAACACGTGCGCGCAGTAATATGTTTATAGTGGGTTTTACATTGGATGGACTATATACTGGGTGAAATGTATAGAGCAGAACAAGTTTCACGGCCGGCCGGCTATGTGCGCGGAGGTGGGGAACTCAAAGCCGCGCGAGGCCGTGTTCTGCTCTATACTGTTCACCCAGTAGATGGACTACAGCAAATGCAATCCAGTTTAATATTGCAGTAAGAAGTTACATTAAAATTCAGTGATCATGTTTACACCTTAGCCCTCTGCCATAGCCTATTTCAAACGCTAACGCTTCGATTAACAAATTTAGCGATCGAGATTAATTCCAAGTAGGGAAGATATCTCATTTTTGCACGGATTGCAGTGAATGCACAACTTTGGTGCCTCGTGAAGATCATAGCCTGACAAATACGTATACACGCATATTGTTATACAGGTAAATCCGAAAATGAGTAAATACAGTATAACCTACGTATATGATTAGAAAAGTGTCCACGAAACTTTGTTGACGAAAAGGCCGAACTGAGAAACAGAAGGCAGAAGTAATGAGTCAGAAGTTACACAAAGACTCCACAGACATGTAACGGACGGTCCGAAAAGTAGCAAAAAGGAGCACAAATACAACTTAATGATCGAGACACAAGGGAAGTAGAGCCGTTTCATCCTCCGCAGTGTTAGACTGATCTCTTGGCACTTCATTATATCGTTAAAGCACACGACTATGATTCAAGGTTATAATGGACAGCACAGTCCGACTAATGACAACGGACATTTCACTCGAGATCATTTTCCAGGAGGTCAGCTGTGATAGAAATGGAATTTATAACACGATTTTAAGCGTGTAGGCCTAATAATTCACCCAGTCTCCCCTATTACCTGTATTGCAAACGTAATCTTATTTGTCATCTTCTCCATCAACTTCTTCTAGCTTGATAGTGTCTCCGTTATCTTCCTCTTATTCGTAATCCCTTTAATCAACATCCTCTTGCCCGTAATTCTTTCTACGAACTTGTCTTACTCTTATTCTTAATCCTTCCCGTTAGCTTCCTGTTGTTTCTAATCCTCTCCGTCAACTTTCTCTTGCTCGTACCCTTTCGTCAACTCTTGCTCCTTTCCATCAACTTCCCCTTGCTGAAGTCTTTTGCATCAACTTTCTCTTGCTCGTAATCCTTTCCGCCTATTTGTTCTTGCTTGTAATCCTTTCCCCCAATTTTTTCTTGCTCGTAATACTTTCGATCAATTTGTTTTTGCTCGTAATCCTTTCCGCCAATTTGTTTTGGCTCGTAATCCTTTCCGCCTATTTGTTCTTGCCTGTAATCCTTTCCGCCAATTTTTTCTTGCTCGTAATACTTTCCATCAATCTGTTTTTGTTCGTAATCCTTTCCGTCAATTTGTTTTTGCTCGTAATCTTTTCCGCCAATTTGTTTTTGCTCGTAATCCTTTTCGTCTATTTGTTCTTGCTTGTAATCCTTTCCGCCAATTTTTTCTTGCTCGTAATACTTTCCATCAATCTGTTTTTGCTCGTAATCCTTTCCGCCAATTTGTTTTTGCTCGTAATCCTTTTCGCCTATTTGTTCTTGCTTGTAATCCTTTCCGCCAATTTTTTCTTGCTCGTAATGCTTTCCATCAATCTGTTTTTGTTCGTAATCCTTTCCGTCAATTTGTTTTTGTTCGTAATCCTTTCCGCCAATTTTTTCTTGCTCGTAATCCTTTCCGTCAATTTTTTCTTGTTCGTAATCCTTTCCGTCAATTTGTCCTTGCTCGTAATCCTTTCCGTCAATTTGTTTTTGCTCGTAATCCTTTACGTCAATTTATTCTTGCTCGTAATATTTTCCGTCAACTTGTTCTTGCTCATAATCTTTTCCATCAATTTGTTCTTGCTCGTAATCTTTTCCATCAATTTGTTCTTGCTCGTAATCCTTTCCGTCAACTTCTCCTTGCTCGTAATCTCTTCCATCAATTTGTTCTTGCTCGTAATCCTTTCCGTCAACTTGTCCTTGCTCGTAATCTTTTCCATCAATTTGTTCTTGCTCGTAATCCTTTCCGTCAACTTGTCCTTGCTCGTAATCTTTTCCATCAATTTGTTCTTGCTCGTAATCCTTTCCGTCAACTTGTCCTTGCTCGTAATCTTTTCCATCAATTTGTTCTTGCTTGTAATCCTTCCCGTCAACTTGTTCTTGCTCGTAATCTTTTCCATCAATTTGTTCTTGCTTGTAATCTTTCCGTCAAATTGTTCTTGCTCGTAATCTTTTCCATCAATTTGTTCTTACTTCGTAATCCTTTCCGTCAACTTGTTTTTGCTCGTAATCTTTTCCATCAATTTGTTCTTGCTCGTAATCCTTTCCATCAATTTGTTCTTGTTCGTAAACCTTTCCGTCAATTTGTTTTTGCTCGTAATCCTTTCCGTAAACTTGTTCTTGCTCGTAATCCTTTCCGTCAACTTGTTCTTGCTCGTAACCCTTTCCGTCAATTTGTTTTTGCTCGTAATCCTTTCCGTCAATTTGTTCTTGCTCGTAATCCTTTCCGTCATCTTGTTTTTGCTCGTAATCTTTTCCATGAATTTGTTCTTGCTCGTAATCTTTCATATCAATTTGTTCTTGCTTCGTAATACTTTCCGTCAACTTGTCCTTGCTCGTAATCTTTTCCATCAATTTGTTCTTGCTTGTAATCCTTTCCGTCAACTTGTTTTTGCTCGTAATCCTTTCCGTCAATTTCTTCTTGCTCGTAATCTTTTCCATCAATTTGTTCTTGCTTGTAATCTTTCCGTCAAATTGTTCTTGCTCGTAATCTTTTCCATCAATTTGTTCTTACTTCGTAATCCTTTCCGTCAACTTGTTTTTGCTCGTAATCTTTTCCATCAATTTGTTCTTGCTCGTAATCCTTTCCATCAATTTGTTCTTGCTCGTAATCCTTTCCATCAATTTGTTCTTGTTCGTAAAACTTTCCGTCAATTTGTTTTTGCTCGTAATCCTTTCCGTCAACTTGTCCTTGCTCGTAATCCTTTCCGTCAACTTGTTCTTGCTCGTAACCCTTTCCGTCAATTTGTTTTTGCTCGTAATCCTTTCCGTCAATTTGTTCTTGCTCGTAATCCTTTCCGTCATCTTGTTTTTGCTCGTAATCTTTTCCATCAATTTGTTCTTGCTCGTAATCTTTCATATCAATTTGTTCTTGCTTCGTAATACTTTCCGTCAACTTGTCCTTGCTCGTAATCTTTTCCATCAATTTGTTCTTGCTTGCAATCCTTTCCGTCAACTTGTTTTTGCTCGTAATCCTTTCCGTCAACTTGTTCTTGCTCGTAATCCTTTCCGTCAATTTGTTCTTGCTTGTAATTCTTTCCGTCAACTTGTTCTTGCCAGTAATCCTTTCTGTCAACTTCCTCTTCCTAGCAGTCCTTTCCATTAACTTCTTGATCGTCATATTTATTCCGTTTATTCCACCTACTTCCTCTTGTATTATAATAAATTTCTTCCTCACCCTCTTTCTAATAAACTTGTTGTTGTCCTTTTTCATTTAATTCTTCGTCTTATTTTCAATAACTATTAATCTCTTAATTTACCAACATAGTTTTCATTGCCGTTATTATCATTATGTCTTCATAAATCTTTAATTTACTATGACATCCAGCATTGCTCCAACATGAGTGAACTATTTGTATGTGCTAGCTTCCACTAATGCACTGATCATTTGTTCTGTTCTTCTCCAATAGGCCTACATACTGTAGCTTTATTCCTAAGCGACTCTCTCTTTAATTATAAGAACTTAACAATTCTTCTTTGGCGGCCGGGTAGCTCAGTTGGTAGAGCAGCTGGCTACGGACTGAAAGGTCCGGGGTTCGATCCCAGGTGGTGACAGGATTTTTTCTCGTTGCCAAACTTTCAGAACGGCCCCGAGGTTCACTCAGCCTTCTATAAAATTGAGTACCGGGTCTTTCCCGGGGGTAAAAGGCGGTCAGAGCGTGGTGCCGACCACACCACCTCATTCTAGTGCCGAGGTCATGGAAAGCATGGGGCTCTACCTCCATGCCCCCCAAGTGCCTTCATGGCATGTTACGGGGATACCTTTACCTTTTTTACAATTCTTCTTTAACTTTTGAACTCAATGTGATCCACTGCGTACCTACAAAGATTGAATAAAGAATATCAAGAATAATACTTTCTTTATATTTAATTAAATCTACTTTACTCTTCTTTAAATTGAAGGTCAAATTAAATCTAGTGGCATTTAAATAACAGTTTTCGCACTTTTAAAGACCTCTACGACGAGTTATTCTGTGCTTGCTTACAACGCTGTCGTAAGTGCACATTTATCTGCTGCTTCGAGCAGCGACGGATTTCACGACGAGCGTCTGCCACAGTGTGCTGATTTAATCATTCTCCAGTTTTGCAGTTATGATCACTTTAACTGTATTGCACTGCAGATCGACTTCAACACTGAATACATAAAGTTCGCAATCCATGTTAGTTAAGGACATCTCAATTCCCTTTATATATGTATATATGTATATATATATATATATATATATATATATATATATATATATATATATATATATATATATATATAGGGCCTGTATATGGCACTCATGGTCAATCTTCGAAGAACCTTCTTGGCCTCTCAAGAGACTACAATTAATTAAACCGATAGCAAATAATGTTTTTTAAACCAAATACAAATAGTATATTACAGGTGTAGACCCCAGCGGTCTTTTTCCAGAAAATAAAATACAAGGGGCTCTCTAAAAAGAGTTCACGAATGCTTGCAGTTGCATATCTTTTGTCAGAAGTCAACATTTGAAAGCTCAGATTCGAATTTTCAATTGCATTTCTCTTTTACTTTATTGCTTTTAGTAATTTTTACGTCATCACTATGTTCATAATTCCGTGCGAACTCATCTTAACCAATCGGATAAGTTTAACGATACATAATAAACCAATGAGGTTATGCGATGAAATTATCTATAGTAATCTCAGACCTCGAGTGATATTTATTGGAACTATTTCGTGAATAAAATAAAAATTTAAATAATATATCCTTAAAATTCGCTCACGAAATGTTAATAATTATATATTTATGAATACTTAACCTATTCAGACATTGTCAGGTCGAAATAGATGAACAACGATTACTGCAATAAAGAAATTCAATGTTATTCAGTAAGCGAAATACAGGTTTAAAAATGTTAATTACATGTACTGCGCTTTTCTCTTGTCATTATAACAGAAAACGTTTTCATTATCTGTTGAAATCATAATTTAATTTAAACATTTTATAATATAATTACAAATAACCGGATTAATACATTAATTAAATGAACAATTGTTATGAAGAAGTGTAATTTTCTTTAGATACAATGGACATGGAATTGGAAGATGAAGATGTAGATGTAGATGTGGAAGTAGGATTTCGCATTTTATTTAGTACAATGGATTCATGCTCATCGATTTACGTGGAAACAGTTGACGACACTGACTAAACAAAAGAACGACATGCGATAAACTGATAGTGATAAATCGAGCTGCAGAAATTATCGCGATGTATGACTGTGATTGGTTGAATTTCATTACACTTCATTGGCCGCAAATGGAATCTCATCATATAAACAAAACAGTCTACTAAATTTCAGATTATTAAATTTTTTTCAGAAATTCCATTTCGCTTTTCAACTCGTGTTTCTTGCTATTAGATAATTATACCTACTTCTAGGTCTGTGGTCTGAAAAAAAAATCATTTTCTTTAATTTCACATAAATGTACTTAAACATATCATGTCGCTATGAGTCTCGAAGGCAAGCAAGCTATTTGTGTCTATTATACAATTTTATATGCATTTACCATTTGCGATCTCCCCTTCTAAGTCCCTTTTATTATCTTACAGGGCTGCTTGTGTTTGGACACATAGTGGTACTCAGTGTTGCCAACTGGACGGAAATTCCGTCAAAATTAATTTCAACGTAGCGGACGGGAAAAGAATATCTTTGACGGGTGACGGATTTTTTGGCAGAAATTACGATTTATATCGTCTTTTGACTTTTTTTCAGCTGCTGTTATTTTATTTGTTTAATTTTTCAGGGATTTTACTTTTTCACATTGAACTGTGCCGTACCAGTTAAAGAATCCCCTGTTTCAGATTTCCTCGTAGTCATCAAGTCAGAGGTTGACGAATTAATATTTTAATCCAGATTAGTAAGTAAGTTGTGTTAAAATTTGCTTTTTATTTGAATATAGATACATTAAACGGGTCTAACTTTTTTTTTAAATTTTGACGGCTTCTGACGGATTTCCAGGTGTTAGACTGACGGGGATACAATTTATGTGTTGGCAAACTGGTGGTACTGCAGTAACTCGTGGTCAAGATAACACCGAACCACAGTCGAAGCTCAATACGTAGTAAATATGCATCCATAGATAGTTGCTAACCACTAGGTTCGCTAATATCGCCTCATTACAGACAATTCGAAATAGTACCGACACAGTCTATTGTTCCTAGCACCCTCACAACTCAAGCTTCGTGACTGTATATACTAGACTGTGACCGAATCTTCGACTATTACAACAGACGTCACATAGAGAATGGACAAACATTCATTGTGTGAGCGGGATTCGAACCCACTTGAATGATTACAATAACTAAGAACATCTCAGCACCACAAGCTAAAACAGGATAATGATTTGTCTGTGGAAGCTCATGCACTCACAAAAAATATATCCACAACTTTTCCTCACCTGAAATATAAGAATAAAATTGCTATAAAAACGAACATCATACTTAGGCAGGGTTCGAATGCTCGAGTTGGCTTCTACGCAACGTTACGCTTGCGTCTTGACGGCTGCATCATACAGCACGGCCGGCTTTCAATTACAGTCACGACATTAAAAGTCACGGGCCGTAAAGAAGCCCTCTATAAGAAAAACCAATTTAGTGACGTCACGTGCATCATGTCGGACAGCGGAGTCGACCCCTCAGCAAAGCATTAAGTATTTTATGAGAGAGGAAAACGACGAAACGAAGCGAGCGCCACATTTTTGTGTCTATGAAACGAAAATCTATTTTCAAGCAGTGATGTATCGATTCAATAGTTCAAATGTCGGACTTTTTTTTTAATATTTAAGCAAGTACGGGTAAGTTCGAAACTTTTATTACTATTGTTTACAATTCTCCTCCTGACAGGTTTTAATTTTATCCTTTGTAGGATTGCACTAAACGTTACACTCTAAAAACACGCGAAGAGAAGCCCGATCTTCACTCCATCAGTTTGAGTTTTTGTAGAAATCCTGAAAGATTTGCAGTTGAGGCGGTTTTTCCTGAGCATTTCATTTTCCACCGCCGGACATTTCAAAGAGGTTCTGTTAAATAAAATGAAAAATACAAATTACACTTGACTATTACACTTTTACTACATCATACTACTTTTGACCAATAAAACGGTACGAAAAGACGTGTTTCAACCAATCATGGCTGTGTATCGCTACAATTTTATCACTTCCCTAGCATTTGTTTGTTTTTATCACTTCTCTAGCATTTGTTTCTTTGCTTGTCAACATTCCAAACTGCAAATTCTTTACGGTATTATAAAACATGCTTTGCGATCATCATTTGTTTACCGCATAGCCAACTGAAAATGGCGAACGTTTTGGTGAAGCTAACATTAGTGAAATAGTACTTTAGTAAATCAATTAATATTTTATTGCATTAAAATACTTTATTTCTTCTAATCTTTATATACTGTACTTTCTTCTAATCGTATAATAGTCAATTAAATCCCACTCGAGTTTTGATTTTTTCTAGATAAATCAAAACCTCTAGTGAAATTAATGTTGATAAAACTTAACGGTATGCGATGCATCTATCCAATAGCGAAATTAGAGCAGTCGCAAGACAAAGAACGCACAACTTTAACTAAAACACAAAATAAGTAAAATAAACGTCAATTGTAGCGCTCAGGGTTTTTAACCTTTGAGTCACCGTAAATTCACGAAAAAATTAAATAGAATCCCTATATAAGGGGGTTATGGGAGACATCATTTACCTCCTCCCCACGTTATAGCTTGACCGTGGTACAGTACAGTATAAATAAAGGAATATGATCATTTAATAAAGGTATTTTCGGAGGGGCATGTTTCTTACAGTGTTACATCCATATCCGCGATGTTTCGGTCCGAGTTATAAAGGGCTTGAACTGTAGATCTAATACAAATTATAATAGGGCATAATTTAAAAGAATCTCCCTCTTTTTCTCTCTCGTACAGAAACATATATACATCAATAAAACTACGTAACGGTGCTAACAGAAACTTTTTTATATTAAGCTTTCCTAACAATATCATATGAAATGTAAACTCTAAATTATTTTATTTAATCTCATCTTTAAGTTTACACATTATACCGGGATCATTTTTTTTGCACTGTTGTGTGCAGTATGTTATTCATATTTCTCCAAGTGGCGACCTGAACACCTGCAGACTACTAACACATGAGTATAGGCTGTTACAGAAGAAATATTACAGTGCTTCCATTCCTCAAATGAAGTATAGAAATTCTATACATTGAACAATTTAAAATAAATATTATAGTCCAGATACATGACCTGAAGACATTAATTCGTCAATTTAAGCATAGAAACTTAATCATAAACAAAAGCAAAAAGAGCTTTTGAATTCAATATTTTCTAACGTTAATAGAAAAAAGAAAAGAGTTCAGGCAAGTTTGGGGGGGGGGGCAGTGGGGTTTCAAATTAAATTCCATATTCTACTCACATATAAACTGTAAAGAGTAGCGTACAGGAGAACGAAATAGTTAAGGTTACTGTATTTATTTCTAATTAGCGTAAACGAACTGCCACTTTCTTAATGAGTCTCAATATTACAAAAGACAAATCTCAATAAAGTCAAATCTGTGGACGACTTGAGTCGGGAGGAGGGTAGATAGCCCCTATATCTTCATTCTGCAATCCGATATTTGATACGTCGGATTTGTAGGCGGATGTGCTACAAATTGTAAATTAATAATATAAGACAACTAAAGGTTTTTGAGAAAATTATTGAAAGCCTGACCTTGATCTGGGTGTGAGCGTGAATCAGCCTTGAGTACAAGAAGTGCCATCAGGGATATTAGTACGTGTTACGTCACAGAGACAGTGGGACACGCGAAGTAGAAAACAGACCTTGCCGCGTGGAGGGGGAACGTATTGATGAACAGCGCCACGCGGTTAAATGCAGTACTAGTCGGATAACAGCAAACACTTTTGGACTAGTGTATGTGAAGTATAGTACATAATTTTATTATACTCACTATTACGTACACTGTGGATCCAGAATTTTTATCAGGAATTCATTGAAGCTATCAGTCAGTACAGCAACTCGCTGCTAGTAAAGCAGAAATTTGATTTAATTTAAACTACTCGCCTTTCCAGGATAAATGAAGTAGAATCATAAAATCACCACGTCTGTCCGTGTATCGCTACATACTTGTAGTCCCTTGCTGTAAAACTTGGTACATGTATTATTAGAGCTTTTGGCAGGCGAAGTAAACAAACCCCTACTGCGCTACGAGCGAAAGCATGTGGTGGTAGAAAGTGGACGTGGTTTATCACTTTGCCTACATACGTTGCCTTGTATACAATTCCAAAGAGCGTCGTAATACATGCTAATATTTTACTGCGATTTAGTGGCTTCGTGGTATTTGTAAAGTCGTGTTCACGTGTGATACATTCTTCTTTCTGGAATATTAAATATTTTTCTATCTTTTACATATTTTTCTAATCTTCAGATTGGTCTGAGGATGCAAACCTGTTTACCGCTTAATACGAGTTTTCCCTCTCCATGTTCTTTATGCTATGTTGGAACATTACACTCGCAGACATTTGCTCATATATAGTAAAAAGAAAGAAAGAAAGAATACACTCACAACTTCTTCCGCTTCACTGCAAAATCTTACAGGGGCAGGTGGAGAGTTTATATTAATAAATATAGCTAGAACATACTGAAGACATATTCTTGTAACGGGTAGTACTGTACGAAAATGTCATCAACTTCTCTTTTGGAAAATTATTAGCTTTAACGGCAGACATCATTAATAAAATGTACCGTATATTACATTTTCAAACGTCAGTACCCACTTCCTTTAAATTTCAAGAGTGGTCAAATCTTTGTTGCGTATATTTAAGCATTCATATACCTAAGTACAGTAAAACCTCTATTATCCGTGCTAATGAAGGGGTTGGACTGAACAGTCAATCGAAAAAAAAAATCGGATAATTAAGTGGATAATACATACAGTTTCGCAATTTCCTCCGTGGTCTTGCGTCTAATAATATGCTATATAGTGGAACAAAGTTCACTAATTTAATTTCGGTTGTCAACGACGGGTTTTTAAGGACCAAGGAAACTCCTTGTGCTGGCTATCTGCGGAAAGATAGACGTTAGTGGAGATCTTGTGTTGTAAATTTACATATTTGATACACTTTATCCTTATTTTTTTAAATAAATCGTGTACAGTTGTAACGCCGATCTCGTATTCTGTTGCGAGATGAGACACAGTTTCTCCTTTCTCAAACCGCTCCATTATTTGAAATGTTTTTTTATATACCGGTACTCAGCAAAACACTTTTTCTTTTGACACCCATGAAAAACATTTTGCTTAGAAGTTATACGGTACGGCCTAGGAATAGTAGGGCAAGGACTGAATGGTGCACGGGTTTGCTATAAATTGTGTGGAAGTTCTTGAGTCATTTCTTTGAAAGCAAGTAGAGTGATTATTTTACAAGCTGGAAAAACACACAGAAGTAACTATTTCTGTTGCCGACAGCGACAGCAGTATTGTGTGAAGGTTAAAATTTGTAATAACTAATAACACTCTCTAGAAAAGTGCGTACTAATATAAGGTACAGTACTGCATATTTTTTCTGCAGCAAAAAAAAAAAAAATAGAGCGAGAGAAAGACAGTCTGATAATTCGCCGATCGGTTAATAGGATCACGGATAATCGGGGTTCTACTGTATAAGCGAAAATACAATTTGTAAACGGCAGTTCAGTAGTAGTTATTTCTTTCCATTCTGTCTATTTCTTTACAACTTTCCAAAAAATCTCTGCGACAAAACATAAAACGTATCATTTCAGACTAGACTCATTTGTTTTTTTAATTCGGCGGAGATATCTTTTTTACCGATTATATTATCAAATGCCTATCTTCCTGAAAAAACATGGGCAATGAAAGAAGACAGCATGTTCACTTAATGACATCCAAGTGCTATGCAGAGTATCGCTAAATATTTTTTTTTCAAGTAATATTATAATGAAGTACAAATACATGTAAAACTTACGAATTTACGCACATAATGTATAATGTTATTATTACAAGTAAGTAAACAAGAGTTTTTATTCAAAATACAATACAAAATCTGAACAAATTCATATTATGGACCAAGATTATGCAATCAGTTTATTGAAATAAAACTAGAATCCAGTAATCTTAATAATAAATATTGTATTTCTTCAAATTGTAAACTGTACATTATTTTTAACTTTTTCCGTATAGATTCCATAATTTTTTCGACTAGTATATTATATATTTTGCAGTTTCAGCTTACAATAATTTTAATTATATCACTTAACTTGTAGTATTATATTATGTAACTGCTACTTCCTAAAGCACGAGCATTTGCTCTTTTGGGTGCAAACATATTTTAAATATGTATATGTAATTATGTATTAGTTGTGAGGCCGGGGAGAAAAAGACCTTTGGAGAGACGGAGACATAGATGGGAGGATAATAGAAAAACGGATTTAAGAAGGATGGAATATGATGGTAGAGACTGGATTAATCTTGCTCAGTACAGGGATCGATGGCGGGCTTATTTGAGGGCGGCAATGAACCTCTGGGTTCCTTAAAAGCCATTTGTAAGTTGTAATTTGTAATATAAATTTCAGTAGATTCCAATTCATATTAATTAATAAAATTCGGGTTTCTTTCTTTTCTTCTGGGAAGATAATAAAAACGGGGACTAGGCGAAAATTAAGGTAAGAATATAAAGACAACTATCACTTACGAGATAAAAAAAATAAATACGTTAGAAATAAAAGAAAGATGATAACGCAGTAGAATCGCGAAGAGAAATGGATTAGGAGAGAGGGTGTGATCTATTTTAAGGTACTACGTCGGCATTTGGCTATAGCAATTCAGAAAACAAGGTACCCTGGACTTCGCTCTATAATGTCCTCCACACAACCACAGTAGAACATACTGCCGCAGAATATCTACCAGTCTAACTCCATAGTGTTCGTATTTAGTGATTAAAATGAGCCATAAACGGTATGGCTTCATTTCGTATTCGTTGTGACACTCTGAACAAATGAGCCACGACACACACAGAACAAGACGAAGCCGTTGCCAAGTAAAGGGAAGGAAAACGAGGGTGAGATCGTAACTGGGAGAGCAGAGCGACAGAAGAGTGTGCAAATGCGATGCACGTCACAGTGAATTCTTTCCCTAACTATACGCAAATTTAACTAAACCATAGTCTATGTTCAAGACTAAGCTAGGCTTTTTTTGCTTCCTCCATTTTAATTTTTATGAGTAGTATTATAAAAAATTAGAGTTCACAAGTTTTGGAAGGCTCAACGCATGTGGTTAGCACGATGCGAGGCCACAAATATGAGACGACACAGCAGGACAAGCGCTATATAAGAGAAACACATCTGTAGGAGAGAGGAAATTTCCACTTTATTTTTCCGAAGAATCGGCCAAAGGTCCGCTGCATCTGTAGCCACAGCAAAAGAGACGAGTCAATTATCCTCGATGGATCAGTTGAACAAGAGTCGGCTGCACAGTAAATAATTCAATATACACTGTTTTACTAATGCAGTAGTGAAACAGCGATATCCACTGGCACCGGCACTTTTTAAACATCAGAGAACAACAAAGTGTTTTAGCAGAACATTTTAATGTCAATGACGTAAATATAAATAGACCTACTCTTTTGATCGATGAGGATCAAGTGATTTTTAGCACTTCAGAGGTACACTTTATTAGAAGTACAGATATATATATATATATATAATTGAATATTTTTAACTTTATAACAACAAAACAGCTAATCAAAAACAAAACTGAAAGGACCATAATTTAAGAATGAACGAAGACAGGATTACAACAGAATATTTTAAACTACGAGCCTAAGGAGAGAGAAACGTTGGAAGACCTCATGAAAGATGGGAACACATTTTCACTGAAGAAAAAACAGGCCATCATCAGGCCTAAACCTAGAAGATGGTGAAGATGATGATGATGATGATGATGATTATGATGATGATGTACAGTTTTATCAATAATTTATGGACAAATCGATAGTAATATTAGAACTACTTACTACTAAAAATAACAAACATATAAAAAAAGTATTAAAAATAAATATTTCCTTTATGTGCGATGGATTAGTTATACGAAGTCGACTCAATAGTAGGGTGACCTGACGTCCTCTTTTGTTCGGACATGGCGTCCTTTTTAGGCCTTTGTCCGGGATCCGGGCGTATTTTTAAAAAATCAAGAAATGTCCTCCTTTTCGTAAATTGTATGCATGCCTGATATTTTGAAATTATCTGATTTAAAGCTTGTTTTAAGTAATTTTCCTGTAGGTGGCAGCAGCTTCGACGGAATATACTCTTTGGCAACGACCATAACTGTCTTTGTTCTTCCTTGTGATGATCGTTGCTCACAAGTAACTAGTAAAACGAGAGATCGAGGTACGAATGTAAGTCTAAATAGATATTTTCTGCCTTTAAAAATTATAGTTTCCTTGACTTTCATATGAGCCGTTCAGAGCAAAAGTGGTGTAAGTCAAAATTGGATGATGATGAGGTTTAAAGTAAAAATTCTGTAACATATAGGGCAAAGTAGCAATTAATATGGCCTTCTTGCTATCCACTGACTACTAATAGTTTAAATAAACTGAATATTAATTGCTACTTTGCGCTGTATTTTACAAAATGTTTACTTTAACCCTCATCACCCATTTTTGACTTACACCACTTCTGCTCTGAACGGCTCATATGTAGCTAACTGTAAAATCATTATTATTAAGTTTTATTATAATTATTTTGTAATAAAATAGGTATTAATATACTTTTAAGTATGATATAAGCCTAAATCTGTACTGTAAATATTTTGTAATAAAACAGATATTGACGTAAATTAAAGTATAAAATAGACCTAAGCCTAAATCTAAGTACATATTTTCTGTCCTCTTTTTTCGAACAATGTCCTCCTTTTTGAAGCTATGTGTCCTCTTTTTTATCGATGTTTATCTGGTCACCCTACTCTATAGTAATTAATGTCACACAGTTGTGGCTATCTCTCAAAGTTAATGATTTTTCATGAAACGTGGACATATTTAAAAATGTTTTTATGAATGCTTAAGGAATAAAATAGGTACAGTATTTGCCCTAATATACTTAAAATAAAATTACATATAATTTCTCGAATGCATTAATACAGCGCAGTCCATTCTTTCGATGAAGACAGATATATCAAACACAGACTGAAAGGGATTCTAAAAGCATAAAGTGTTTATTCTAAACGAAGAAGGATCATGCAAATTGAGATAAACAACAGAATGCAGCCAAATGCACAGTCGCGCTTTCTCCAGTGAAATGGTGCCATGACTCCACTTTCAGATGTGAAGAGGAATACGGGCTCGGGAAAGTTGCGTCAGCCGCTAGGAATGTCGGAAACTGATTTACAATAAAGTTCTCATTGCCAGAGATTAGCTATCTTTTCATTTAAAATGCTTGGCTTTTCTTCCAATAATAACGACTTTTTACAAGATCAAATGACCATCTGACCGCTATATAAACGATATCACAGCAAAGTGTTTAGATACAAATCGTTAGCTAAGGTTGTGATCGTAGCTACTAGGTGACGCAGTGAATATGTTCCTTTTCATTTTGCTGAATGGGCAACAAATAATTATTTAAAAACTGAATAAACATTGTCAAGATACATTATGTTGACATATGAATTAACAATACGAAGATAACTATTAAGACGAAACACGAAAACAAGCGTAAGAAATGAAAGAATAATTGGTATTTAATTTTCTCATTATATTATTTAGTATTGAAGTGTTAAAAATTCCACATTGATTTTTTTATACAAGTACACGTTCTCGACACCTCTTCCATCAGACAAAGCGCATTTGGTATGCTGTATGTTTGTTCGTCTCCGTAATTGTTATTTTTCCTCTAAGTAACGAATGGATTTTTCCATAGTAAACATCTGCAAGTCAATTCTGTGGCATAAAATCGAAAAGAAAGAAAAAAAATGTATACGTATATAGGCTATAGGTACTGTATATGTTTTTCTGAGTAGGCCTATACAGCATAGGGAATTAACATTGCTACGAGAAACTTTAAGTATAGAAATAATGAATAAATAACTGAATCAGTGGGGCATGTTTGAAAATTGGCAGGCTTCGACAATTTGTAAAACAAGAGAATATTTATGGTTGCTAAGTCAAAGTCTTATCACAGTCTAGTATACCCATATACAGTCACGAAGCTCAATACGTAGTAAATATGCATCCAGAGATAGTTGCTAACCACTAGCATCGCTAATATCGCATCATTACAGACAATGCGAAATAGTACCGGCACAGTCTATTGTTCCTAGCACCCTCACAACTCAAGCTTCGTGACTGTATATAGGCTACTAGACTGTGGTCTTATGTTGTCTTCTTTTACAAATAATTGTCAAAGCGTGCCAATTTCTAAACATGGTCTACTGAATAAATTATTTCTACATTGTTTTATACATAGATTTTTATAGCAATGTTAAATCCCTATGTTCCATATTCCTGTCGACCTGGTTGGTGAGTTGGTATAGCGCTGGCCTTCTATGCCCAAGGTTGCGGGTTCGATCCCGGGCCAGGTCGATGGCATTTAAGTGTGCTTAAATGCGACAGGCTCATGTCAGTAGATTTACTGGCATGTAAAAGAACTCCGGCACATACGGCGACGCTGATATAACCTCTGCAGTTGCGAGCGTCGTTAAATAAAACATAACATTTTTTTTCTATATTTCTATACTCCCAAAAAAAACACGGTAGGCCTATAAGCCTAAGGGATTCCATGCACTCATTATTAGCGAATACATTATACACTGGCACACTGTAACCCCAAATTATTTTGTCTGTCTTTATCCATATTTCCAGTCTCCATAGAAAGTTACAAGTTCAGAGAAAACAAAATAATTACTATAGTAGATCTCTTTATCAAAAGACTAAACTTTCGAATAGCCATCGAAGGTAATCATATGGAAAACTCCACAAGAAATCTGAAGGCATGTTGTAACGATGTATGTCTAGATTCCTGGAGACGTATGAATGCTGTGACTTTACAAAAGAAAGGGTACCATACAAATGTAATTTGAGAACTATTTTTGATCAAAGTGATTATTTTAATTCTTTCGCAATAAGAAAGTATTTATGGTTTTGCTGAAATGTCTTAATATAATATAACATAAATATACACTAATAAAACATTTTAGAAGTAATCAATTTTTATTACAAGGTAATATTTATATAATTTGAATCCACTTTAACGTCTACAATTTAACCTTTGTGTTCTATAGTTGTTTCAATTATTGTCGTAAATTTAAGTAGAAATGAGGATAATTAGTTCAACTATCACACACATCAAAATAATAATTAACTCAACTATAGTTTATCATTTAATTTGTACACATGATTTTAATAGGCCCTATGTTAGTTTTAAGATTGATTTATATATATATATATATATATATATAACAGTCATTTAACAGTTTGATTAAGTGCCTGAAGATTCCAATAGGCGAAAACGTTAGCATTATTTTAACCTTAACTTCAATGAATATTTATATTTATAAATTTTACTGATTTTTTTTAAACACTGATAAGTCATTTAGACTGAATAACAAATAAATATTTATGTTATATTATATTGTATGTTGACTTGTCTGAAAATTACTATTACAATTCTTACTAAGAAATGTCTTAACTTTTAAATTTCACATTGCAATCACGAAAGGTTGACAAATGTTTCTGCAACTGAATGTGTATAATGTGTATGTAATGTGAAAAAACAGGGAAGGGAAATGTTTTAAACGCAATGGCGTTGATAGTAAGATACGAACCGTGTACCCGTCAATACGGTTCTCACACTTGCTCGTGTGGAACGCAATCGACGTGACAATAAACAGCATGGCACAATGCACGCCACGTAAAGATACAGCGGGGCTGTACATAGCTTATGACGAGAATTCCATAGTGTGAAAAATGCTCAAGAAATGATGATGACTCAATTGGAATGTTATAGCCAACTCAATTGGCGAGCCAATCCAATTGTGATTTTTGTCTGCTCTTCTGGCCTCTAGTTAATTTCTTTCTCTCCGTTTGCGCATTCGGATTTCACACTACATTCTCTCTTCAGCCTTTATATACTATACTATTCTCATGCATTACCTTGTATAGCACAGACCAAATCCAAATACTGAACAACTCGAATTCGAGTATTCACTTTTATAGTCCTTTGTTCGGTCCTTCATATTTACATTGTTTTGGTTTAAAATCGATCTCCTTTCTAAGAACATAAAATATTAATTGCTGCAGAAATGAAATTCCTACGCTCAGTTGAAGGTTGCACAAACAAGTCAGTTTCTCGCACAAACGCAGAAATCATACTGGGCAATAAAAATAGGCTGGAAGAATGTAATGAACGATGAAAGATGTACACAACAAGTTAGGTATATATAGTATGAGTGGGGTAGAGGAAGATGTGACACGGGTGGACTTAGAAGGAAATGGTGCTGAAGTTGAAACAGCCATTCAGGTATATGATGACGGTGATGAGGAAGTCATAGTTCAAATCTTCGTCACTGAGGAATCGTTAATAAAAATTAACAAACTACAATTTATTCTACATGATACATTCGCTCTCTCTCTCTCTCTCTCTCTCTCTCTCTCTCTCTCTCTCCATCTACTTTTCATCTCAACTGGCTGAGAAGTCTGATATGGCCCTACAGTGTATTGGAAGATATGATACTTTTTAATCGTATGTTCCTTCCCAAATACATTATTCGAAGACAAACAGAGAGTAAGTTGATAAAGAGACAAGAAACAATGAGAACTGAAAGAGGAATAGCCCCATTATGTAACACAAATCCTACACAGTCAACTGTTGAATCAGTCACTGAATTGATTCATAAATTCGCTTGCGGAAATTACTTTTCCAGAATCATTATACTATGAAATGGAATGTTACAGAATCATATGTGATGGATGACTGGTGAGTTAATTTCTGAATCGATTCGTTAACTCACTGAAAGGAATTACCGAAAGTCAAATAGCCGTGCTATGATTCAATTATTAAGCCAGTCGGTGAACTGATTTATCAAGCCCAACTATTAAGTCAGTCAGTGAATTGAATTATCAAGCCCAACTATTAAATCAGTCAGTGAACTGAGTTATCAAGCCCAACTATTAAGTCCGTAAACTGAGTTATCAAGCCCAACTATTAAGTCAGTCAGTAAACTGAGTTATCAAGCCCAACTATGAACTGAGTTATAAAGTCCAACTATTAAGTCACTCAGTAAATTGAGTTATCAAGTCCAACTATGAACTGAGTTATCAAGCCCAACTATGAACTGAGTTATCAAGCCCAACTATGAATTGAATTATCAAGCCCAACTATTAAATCAGTCAGTGAATTGAGTTATCAAGCACAACTATTAAGTCAGTCAGTAAACTGAGTTATCAAGTCCAACTATTAAAACAGTCAGTGAACTGAGTTATCAAGCCTAACTATTAAATAAGTCAGTGAACTGAGTTATCAGCCCAACTATTAAATCAGTAAGTGAACTGAGTTATCAAGTCCAACTATGAACTGAGTTATCAAGCCCAATTATTAAGTCAGTCAGGGAACTGAGTTATCAAGCCACTAAGAGAAAGATTCATACTGAGACAGTGCTATAAAGTAAAATATGATACAGTAACTCGTGAATAGTCGGTTAATGACTGCACCGGCTGCACTGACTGCGGAAAGGAATGTCACGCCAAACGTCACTTTGAGTCAATGACTGAATCCAGCTATCAGCTCACTACAGAAAATGTCTCTTGAATCATTGAACAGTAAATCATTTACCGTGCTTCGAATTGAAATGTCACGAAGTTACATATGATAAGTTAGTCAATGAATCGACTGAACAATTCATTTGAAGGGATGATTCGACTCAATGTAGAGTGGAATGTCGCAGAGTTACGTGCGGTCGGACCCGCACGCCACTCTCGACGCACGTGAACAATCGACCGATATGCCAGCAGGTGACCAACTTTCTTCCTGATGAAGTCTCATTACCTCACCGCGCCAGGCAGGGACGCCATCGTTGCGTAAGTGCGAATTTCACTTCCAGTGTTTTGGCATCTTCGTAAAGTCACTGTGTGGCATTTCAGCTCAGATCAATTAACCCGAAAATTCTTGCAACACTGCTTCGTCACCTAAAGGGTTAAGAATGACGCTTATAAATACACCGGCCTTGTCATGCCCTAGCTAGGGGACCGAGATTCGTTTCTCTTAAAACAAAGCGACTCCAGATCAGATTTTTCCGATGTAGCATTCTCTTGTCTTTTTGATCGAACCGTTAGGGTACATTATTACTGTATATCGTCCTCTCACTTAGAATAGCCTAATCAACCTAACTCAAAAGTCATTAAAATTGTATTTTAATTCCGAGGGCTCGTCATTCGTCCAAAACACTTCAGAATATTGGCATATTGTCTGGTGTCATATTTCATGTTTACTGCTTAATCTGTGGGCAGTTTCTATTATCTCACAATGTTCCTTCGTAGAGACATCTGCAGTAGACTATCTATCTTTTATCCCAGTTGGTAAAACAATTAATGCAAACAGAGATGTTGTATTATAGAATTTTATACATCTCACTAGTATATTAAAGTTCAGAGCCATAGTGGGCCAAGCGCCATTTATTAAAATGGAGAAAACAAAGGTTAAAGTTAATTCAATACCATAATTTAATGAAGATTGACATATCATTTAGTTTTAATGTGCATACTTTATATTACTTGCTATATGTTTCATTAAATTATGGTAATAACTTAATTTTAACCCTTGTTACCTCCGTTTTTAATATGTGACGCTTGGCCCACTATGGTTCTGAATACCATAGTTTAATGAAGATTGACATATCATTTAGTTTTAATGTACATACTTTATATCACTTGCTATACGTTTCATTGAATCATGCTATTCACTTCAATTTAACCCTTGTTTTCTCCGTTTGTAATATATGACGCTTGGCCCACTATGGCTCTAAGCCTTTCATATATTAAATGATATGAATTTGTAGACTGAGTAGTGTTTGTGTAATTATTAATAAATAAATTGTGTGTATGTTTGCTATTTAAAAGCTATAATATAGCCTATAAAGCTGCAATAAAACTTTCAAACTGCCGTTGTAACTACAGTTTACAACATTACTTTTGCAAATCTGGCTTCAGTCTCATTCACAGGGAGCTATACCTGAAAGCCAGATTTGCGTAATATATATCTTACTGTAAGTACGTTAACAGAAAACCATAATTTTATTCAAGTCACAAAGAGTTTGCGTGCACTCAAAATTGAGTTTCTGGCGCCTTGTCAGCTCACTCGAGGTGTGTGAATATAAAAGGAAAAGTTGAGACGGTGTCGGGTGTAGTTCCTGGGTGGCTCAGTCAGTAGAGCGTTTGTGCGCTAAGAAAACCAAAGTTTTCGGAATCGATACCCGGCTCCAGAACATTTTCCCCTTGAAATTATTTAACGTTACTTTTCATCAAAGATCAAGTCTAGTTACATTCTCGCTATGCACAACCTATCTGAGGTAAAAGTTCTAAATTAACAAGGACAATTTCTAGCTAAGTTTAAAATAAAATTAATTTAAGAACAAGTAGGCCTATTTATTTTCTTTCTATGAATTTTAGGTTTGGCGGAGTTTCAGCTGTTTTCTTGTTGTGGGATAATTCGAGAATATATGTTGCGAGCTTCCAGTGACGTGAGGTTAGCACTACGCAGGAGACAGACATATCCTTGGAAAAGATTTGAACGTATGACCGTAATTAATAATTCTACGTAGAAGTAAATTTTTCGACAGTGATTATTCTAATGTTTACAGTTCTCGCCACTCGCTGGACCCAATATATGTGCCTTGAATCCCAGCTGAAAGCGATGAATGTTACGCGAAAAAACTCTAATTGCAGCTTCCATCGGGTATGAAAGAAAAGTAACTGATCCCATACAACAGGTTTACTGTGTGCAAAAAAATTCCTCTACTCATGAATAAAGCTGGATAGTGACAAAATTCTACGCCAAAGTTCACCATTACTCGGTTCTCAATTATACATAGACAATACATGTCACCCAATAAACATGTGGGGACAATTCTTACAGAACGAGTAGAAGCATGTTTATTCAAAATTTCACTGGCTCACAGTGATATTCTGTGTCTTATCTATACTCGCCGACTTACATGTACTGTAAGAAGTGTAAAAACTGATATCAGTTACGGTGAGGCCTGTTCAAAACTGTCAATGACTTAATTCTTAAATGCTCAGCATTGGAAAAAAGAATTTTAGTAGCTTAAAAAACTGCATTAAGCCAATTCTCAAGGAGATGGCGGCCCACAAGTTGACACCATTGCTGAAGAACACGAATTTTCATTTTATGTCCTCACTGATAAGCTTCACGGTTCGTTTTATATGTCAAACTTCGTGGACAGCAATCAAATACGTTCGAACGACGATTTTAAAACAAAAATAAGACGCTGGAATTGCTGACACAAGTTTGGTAGCGAAATGAGAAAGTCAACTGTAAAGATAAAAATGGTAACAGCAAGTCCAATGTATTTGAGGCTGTAAAAAAACATGTCATATCATCACTTTTAAATTGTATTAAATAAAAATATCGGAGAAGTAGATGCTTATGAACCGACCTTTTCTAAACCATAAGTGGAAATCTAAGTCAATATAATGCTGACGATTAAGACACAGTATGTAATAAATAAATGCTGAAATATAGTTGTTTAAGAATGTACAAAAATGTACTAAAATATACACCACAAATAGACTTGGCCTATGTAATTACCGCTAATAGGCGTATACGAATTATTTAATAGGACAAACATCGTATCAATTAATTTTAATCTCTGATATTGGAGTACCGGTATGTAATGAAAATTATTCTGAAGTTTTCTTCGGCGGAACTTTTATGTCCCTAAATGAAGAATATTTTATACAATGAAAATGTTAATACGTTATTGGTATTCACTCTTTACAGAAACAGACATTTACGTAAGCAATGAATACCGTATTGAAAATGATTCGTTTACGACAGTCATATCATTAGTCATTACCAGTGACAGGCAAGATACGGAATGTTATATTCTAAACTATACCTGCTAGCAATATGGAAACAAGAATTTTCACGACTGAAGATATGTAGAATGAAATTAAATTAAACTTTTTTTTCATATTGGATAACATTTTGATAAAATTTTCATCTCATAAAAATATTAACTTTTTTTTTTTTCATATTGTGCCCTATTCCCTTATTTATATTAACTAATCGTACTACCGTTCCAGATAGTATAAGGAGACAATAGAGATGTTTTCCAGGAAACACTTAAAAAAAAAACCCAAGTCGCCCGGATCTTGAAAGATAACAGCACTGAAATGGCAGCAAATATTAAACTACCAAAATGTAGCACGATACAAGTATGGTTCCATTACATCATGTGGCGTAAAACGATCTTTTTCATCGTACAAAACAATATTAACTGACAGAAGGTGTAATCATTTGGCAGAAGCTATATAAAAGCTACCTGTTTTATATTATAACCACTGTTAAATCCAGAAAACTTAAGTATTTTTTATCTTCAAAGTAAACAATGAAGTTACCTAGTTCCTGTATTCAGATAAGGGTTTGATGATACTGAAAAACTAATTATACAGATTTATTGTATTTTATTTGGTACCTTATTAAATATGTACATATAGCCTACGGAATTAAAATTTGGAGAGTCTTGATGGGAACTTACCTGTACAGTATGTAGGCAACAATTTCGCACGACTGTCCACAAATAGCTCTTGTTCCAAGAATGTGTAGAGTAGAAAGACGAAATAAGACCTCTGCGCAAGGGGTATGTGGGAGAGCTAGGGCCAATGACCGCTCTGAATGGAGGTATTGGTTAAACGAAGCTACCAATCGCTTGCAGGGAGGGGATCATTACTATCTGAACTCTCTACCACGAGCATCTTACCCCTAAGTGGCCTAGAGCTGATGCTGCCCGCAATAGACTCCGACACAGACTCAGCCCCTATATGTGCGAAGTTACTCACCTGGAACAGACCATAGTAGTATAGGGGCTTTTGTTTACTGCATATGCGCAGTGTATTCTAAGCTAAACTTAACACAGTAAGGGAGCTCCAAATTTTATTTCCGCATCTGTACAAAATTATTAATCTCTAAAGGCTTATTTTGTAAATAATTATGTAAACCTGCTCCAAATGGTTTTGGAAGGAAGATATTTTAGCATCGAAATATTTCATTATGTTCAAATTTTGGCAAAAAAAAATTTAATAATTTCGCAAAATTTTCTTTAATATTGTGCCGGTCTCTAGTCATTAACTATCACCACAGTCTAGTACAGTGGTCGTCAGCACTCGCTGAAATGTGCAATGGGTACGCGGTGCAGTCCCGTGTGCACTGTCGTGCAACAGGGAGAGATAGAGAGCATACCCGCTAGCAGCTACGAAAGCACTGTAGTGCATAACGTTTTCCGCGGGTAAGAGAGGCTAGCCCCAGCGTGCTCTGTGCTGACGACCCCTGGTCTAGTATATACAGTCACGAAGCTCAATACGTAGGGAATATGCATCCATAGACAGTTGCTAACCACTAGGATCGCTACTATCGCCTCATCACAGATAATGCGAAATAGCACCGGCACAGTCTATTGTTCCTAGTACCCTCACAACTCAAGCTTCGTAACTGTATATATTAGACTGTGCTATCTCTGTGATGTGTGTGCTGATGTGGAGCTGCGCTTGGGCCTGAATTCGATTCCAGATTGGACTGATTACCTGGTTGCTTCCCC
Source organism: Periplaneta americana (assembly GCF_040183065.1). Taxonomy (NCBI): domain Eukaryota; kingdom Metazoa; phylum Arthropoda; class Insecta; order Blattodea; family Blattidae; genus Periplaneta; species Periplaneta americana. The sequence goes on along the minus strand of NC_091127.1, from coordinate 107,855,873 downwards.
CCACCCACCCACCCAGGTTTTCCGCAACTGTAAGGCGAATATCAATTACTTGTTGGCGAGTCTTCGGCCTCATTTAACCAAATACCAACTCATCCTCAATTTTATCGACGCTAAATAACCTAGTAATTGATATAAAGTCGTTAAATAATCGATTAAAAAGAAAAAAGAAAAAAAAAATGCCGTTTCTATAAATCTGCGTTCGAAGAATGGCAATTGAGAGAATTCTTTCTTAAAACAATGATATTTTTATTGAATAAATAAAAAGCACACGTGCAAAATATTTTCAATGGAAATGTAGGCCTACATGTTTTTGTACAATGAAATGTAGCATATAAAGTGTAAACTGTCGACCTTTAACATCCACTGGAGAATGTTACTTGCAACATGTACATAAATCGGAATTATAATGATGTGATTTTCTATTTAGCAAATCCGATTGAAGTTCTTTCCCCTCCTACTCGCCTCGCTACAAAAACATTACAATGGCAAACACACGATATCATCTTGATCGAGTAAACAAGACGTAGGAAAACAACCAACAGCTGCTGATTCGGTCCGGTGTGGTGTCACTTCATTCGCCAGATTTGCTAGCTGGCCGGTCGGTCTCCATCCTTCACAGACCGTAAGTGTGTCAGTGCCTTACTATTACACCACACGGAGAACGCGTTCTTCCACGACAGCCAGTCTACTTTTCTTCAGTTCAACACATTCTCTTCTATGTACATGAATTTTCTTAACTCTACACTTTACAGGAGAGGAAATCAGGTCTTAACACCGATACCTAGGTGCTTCAATTTCACTTTACATATTCACTTTTTTCTCTCGCGCAGTGATCGGGCACAGAGCATGAACCCAATTCACATTTAGCATGCTGCTAAGTAATTTTCAATGTTCGCGATATAAGAACTTCATATACCTACTAGAAAATTAACACCAGATTTCCCTAGATTACATAGAATAATTAAAAGCGATCGCTTGTCGTAGAAATACAATCCAAGTCAGTGATTAATGCCATGGAAACACGGAAAACAAGTCAAGCTATCAGTTGCCACGGAAACACAGAACCAGTTATCAGTTGCCTTGGAAACAGAGAGTTCTACTACTAGTTGTTATAGAGAAACAGAGCAAATCAAGCCGTCAGTATCCAAGCAAACACAGAACTCTAGTGACAAATTTCCACTAAAACAGAGTAGATCTTTCTATTGAGCTTTCGAAGTTTAGAAAATATCATTCGGTATATAGGCGTCTTCTTAGCGGACATTCCCATCTCTATGTAATATAACTTAAATAAGTTCTTTACGTATTTTCTGACATATATAAAATAACAGAAATCCATTCCATTTATTCGGTTATTAGAAATACAAGTACCTAAACTAATGTAACATATATTTATAAGTAATGTAAATTGTAAAGTGTTTATATTTTAAGCAATGCTTAGTTGCAATATTTCGATTTACTTGTTATTTTATATACGTCAGAAAATACGTAAATTACTCATTTTAGTTATATTACAATGAGGGAGGACGTTCGCTAAGAAGACACCTAGGTATAAACCCAATGGCATTTCCTAAACTCAGAACGCTCTATAGTAACCAGTTCATAGCTAGAACACAATTTCGAGCAATATTAGTTGCCACGGAAATAATTAACAATATAAGTTGAATTTTATTCGATACTTAGATATGATAATTATATTTTGTTATTAAAATATATACGTGAGCCTTATATGAAGGGTTCAGAGCCATAGTGGGCCAAGCGCCATTTATTAAAAACGGATAACGCAAGAGTTGAAGTTAAGTGAATACCACACTTTAATGAAGATTGATATATTATTTAGTTTTAATGTGTATACTTTGTATTACTTGCTATATGTTCCCATTGAATTATGGCAATAACGTATTTTAACCCTTGTTTTCTACGGTTTTAGTAAATGGCGCTTGGTCCACGGAATCATAGTGGGACAACAATAGAAGTGGATTTGTTTGGTGTAAATCGTTAAATTTTATTTGGTTAACGTTTCAGTTTCGATGACATTTCTAACTACTTCTATAACTTTATTAAGAAAAGAGAGGACGATGCGCTGCCACTGTAGTATAAAAAGAACAATGTCATAATAATGATTGGTAGTCTGTGTATTTGAGAATAGACGAAAATCTGTTAGACGTTGATATCGCAATTCATTTAACATCAAACAACAAGTTTTATTAGTCTAGTCATTCCGTAAAATGCGTACGTAATAAAATAGTACGTTATACTTTCACGGAATCATTTTTATTAAACATAAATTTCAATTAATCTGTTCGCATGAACACAAAACAAATGAGCGCGAATTTCCCGATGACGAAACTGAACATGCCAAAGGCTAAATTTGAGTATTACATCTCCACCGTAATATTAAAACATCTTTCTGTTGTTAAATATAATTTTTAGAGCATTTTCTTCGACTGTAGTTCTAATTAAGTTACCTAGTCTCCATGTGTCTGTATAATGCCTGCGACCAAAAGAAATGAGTGCCTTGGTGCATCTTATTAGTACAGGATAATATATAGGCCTATATCAATAATATGTGTGTGAATAATGCTTGATAACTGTTTCACTAGTGAAAGGGGGCCAGTTTGAACTTTTGTTTACCTGGAATTTCACTTGTTTATAGACAAGAGAGTTTTTTTTTTTTTCGAACTAACAAGAATAGTTTAACTGGAATTGGATTAATTTATTTCTTATTGGCGCTTTAGATATCTATATAATCACATCCTATTCGCATGAAATTGCGCTTGGGTGTGGGTTCGATTCCCGGTTGAGCTGTTTGCCTGGTTGGGTTTCTTTCGAGCTTTTCCCCAACCTTAAGGCGAATGTCAGGTAATTCGTGGTGAAGCTAAATAATCTACTTTTTAAATAACCAACTTATAAATAACATACGAGTATTTGTACAAACATTACGTCATTTAATGACACCACAAGCATATTAAGTAATATGATCACTACATTACCTCTATATAATGACTTTGTTAATAACATTTTTCTGCTGCCTGTATTTCTACCTCCTCAGTTTCTTCCAAGAATCTATTGTTGTTGTTTAGTCAACTGTCTGAAGACAGGTCTGAACCTCACAAGTGATACCAAAAGGCACCACTTATGAGGCAACTAGATCAGATCAGATCCGTGGCGCTACAGTCCGAAGGGCCTAGACCGACCAGCCGGCTGCTGGCCTCACGTTCACATGCCGAAGCAGAGGTGGACTATCATCCAACCAGAATGGAGGTATCGTGTGGTTAGCACGATGATCCCCCCAGCCGTTATAGCTGGCATTCGCAACCGGATTTCACTACCTATCGTAGCTACCCAAGTGCATCACGATGTTGGGTGGGCACCGGTCCCATACACTGGCCGAAATTTCATGAGAAAATTTCTTCCCCCATGAGGATTCGAACCAGCGCGCATTCCGTAACGCGAGCCCTAGGCAGGATGCCTTAGATCACGACGCCACGGCGTGAGGCAACTAGGCCAGGAGATAATGAGGTAGGGTGGCCAGTTTCCTTCCCAAGAATCTATTATGCAACTAAATATGCCACCCTCAACAACTGCACGCCTCTCTTTTTCGTATGCCGACCGTCCTTATTTTTTTTAGCAGTCGAGCTAACCGCCATGTAGTTTCTGCGTAATTGTGTAGTTAATCATTACTCATCAGTCAGAATGAGACACTTTTGGAACGTGCTGTATACATAGTTTCGTTTAATTTCTTATGTAATAACAAATTCAAGAAGAGTAAATGACCACTTTGTAATCTCACGTTGTTAGCGAAGTAAAAATCATTATAGTCAAAGTCGATAGTTTCCGAATGAACAGACACATAGCCTAGCTACTGAGCACAGTGTTGTCAACTGAAGTGTGCACAAAGTCACAAAACAGTCGTACAAACGTCGCTAGATTTCTCATTATAAATACAGTTATATTTTTGTCGCTAGATGGCGCTCAAAAAGTCGCTAAATCCCTATTCAAGCAATAGAAAAGTTAAAAGAAATTGTCGCCCAAAAACAGTTAAAAGTCGCCAGATTTAGCAACAAAGTCGTTGAATTGGCAACACTGACTGAGCATGACAAAACTCCAACCAACAGTTCAGTAAAAATGGGAATGGACTACACTAACGAATAGAAGCACAGATGACATGACAAGAACTACTTTTCTAGGTCGGAGATAGTTTGAAAATACGTATTCCCTTAAATATTTCGAAAGTGTCTTATTTCAGTATCACAATAGTACATTCTCTGTAAAAATGATAAGCATAAAATGATTAAATGGTAGTGAGAATCATTTAACGAGCCGGGCATTGCCTGCCTGACCTTATCTTATCGCATGCAACCCTAACGACCTCTGAAAGCAATATTCCTTCTATTAAACCACCGATTCATCACAGATCTGTGTGTCATGATGCCACTTATCCGTTATTGGAAAACTTCGTCACGATTCCACTGTTTGCCTCCATTTGACGCAAATGTACACTGTTTCCGCAAGACTGATTATAGGACTGCATTAACAGCTTATCAATTTTTGGCAATATTCCCCACAATCTTTTCAGAACAAATTCAACACAAATTTACGTAAGTCTATGTCAGCAAAAGCCGGACATCGTGTACGTGGAAGGAAAACTTATTGCTACAAGGAAATCTTGGTTGTGACGTGAAGAGAAGAAGGAAGACGGAGAAGGAAAGAAGTCAACGAAGAAGTCAGGAGAATCAAATAATGAAGGAAAGGAAGTAATCAAGAGAAAGAAAAAGAAGAATCATGAGAAGAAAGAAGAGCCAGTAAGAGAGGAAAAGAAGTCAGGAGAATCAAAGAGAAAATAGTCAAGAGAAGGGAAAAGAGCCAGCAGGAGAAGGAAAGAAAGAAGAGTCAAGGAAAGGAAAAAGAGATGGCAGAAGAAAAAAAGTAAGATGAGGAGAAAGAAAGCAAGGAGAAAGGAAGAATCATGAGAATGAAAGAGATAAGAGACAAGAGGAAAAAGAGCAATACATATAGATAATAAAGGACCTCAAGACGAAATGTGTAATTCCATAGAAGTGTCATTAAAATAAGTATTGTACTATAATCTAAATTGTAGAATAAGTTTCCACAGAAACTATTTCAAGAAAGAAGGAAACGAACAGTTCAAGAAAACTGAGTAAAGAGCCAATATTCTGGCGCACTTGGCTTCTTTTCTGTAGGCTGTAACTCGCGTAGACATTTTCAACAGACGAAAGGACAACATTCTTATGAAAAGGACTTGAGTCAAGCCCTAACTTGTCGCAAACGAATTCATAATGTGCTTCAAGCTGCATAGTATAGCTCCAGTTTCCCTGGTGTAAAATGGACGTAACTGAACTTAGGTCTACATACTGTTCTAATAGATTTGTTCCAGCAAGCAATTCAGAAAGCGTTACGAATACCGAACATCTTTCGACGTATAAACTAGAATAGGCCCTCAGAACTAATTCGGGATTTTAAGTTGTTGGAACGTTTCTTGAACTGTTCTTTCACGGTCTTTGAAGTTTCTTCTCATATTAAGATTATATTCATCTTCCAAACTTAATTCGTCATTCTATATCACTATCACCTTCAAATTAATTCATGATCGACTTTTTTTTTTAAATTGAAGGGGTTAGATACAGCTTACAGCAGTAAAATTTTTGGAAATATTCAACATTTTTTTCCTTATTACTGTATCTGGTACAATAATTAAAATTGGTATGTGTAAAACACTGTCCTTCTGGTAAATGGAAAAATATTTTTACGATTCAAAGAGAAATATTTATATATTTTGTTTTTCAAAATTAAAAATGGAGGCAGTTTACTGTGCAGTGATGAAGTGTTTCCCTCATAACTCATAAACTTGTTAACTTTCTCATGTTCTCTCTTTTTTATTTTATTGCTGAAACTCATGTTTACAATATCATGCTCTTTCAACTATATTCCTTAATAATTAATATTTTTTTATATTGTGTTAGAATTAAATACTGAAATTTGACCGTTTTTTAAATAAATTTATTTTTTATCAGACAATCTATCAAAGGTAAAGAAGTGATCTTGCAACATATTGTAGATATGATATGCATAAATACACATAAAAACTTAATCGCAGAATGTTGGATAGTTTTTTGAGTTATGTGGGAAACGCTTCATCACTCCACAGTGAACTGAATTAAAAAAAAATTGTAAATCATTTTTTTAATCGTAAAAATATTTTTTTCATGTAGCAGAAGAACAGTGTTTCACACATACTAATTTTCATTATTGTACAAGATACAGTAATGGAGGAAAAAAATGTTTAATATTTCCAAAATTTTACTGCTGTAAGCTGTATCTAACCCCTTAACCTGCCCAGTCTCGAAGTATTTTAACCTCTACCTGAGATTAAGTCATTTACGCATGCGTCAGCAGTTCAGAGTTCCCAGTTCCTGCTCTTAATCGAGAACCAATTTCACTTGTTCCGAATGAGTTCCAAAAATTGTTGGGATAGGAAACTGGAAGTTCAGAATCGGTTCAGAATCAGTTCAAGTCTTGTTAGAACGCACATTGAGATATTGTGCATGAGCAGGCAATTCAGAATCGATTCTGAACCGTGCTGGAACAAACCTAATATAAACGTCGATTGTGGAAAATTAATACGTTCAATTGCTTCTCACTTCAGTCGGTCACGCAATAGCCATTTGGAACCACAAGTATAAAATGACTCTGCTAACAAAGTCGTAAATTGCACGCCATGTCCAAAGGTGTTTATAGTCCATATAAATAATACGATACTGCGTGGGTGGGTCGTTATTCCGAGGTCTTTCTAGCTATAACAGACCATGTTCACTCCTACACTGTCCTGATGCCGGTAGACTACACCTAGCCTAAATTTTGGCTACACATATTGCCACAGTACACTAAGCCTAAATGTTAACTGTGCGGTCTAGATCATCACATTATTATGCAGGCGATCTGAGATCGAGTCCCAATCAGGCCTGTAATTATTCTTGAAAAAATCCATTGTGTTACTTGTGGCGGACAACGCCGCAGTTGGGTGTTATCTCTAATTCTTTCGTTTCCCCATCTGTATTAAATCATTCAGGCTGATATTCCATTATCATATTCACAACATTTTTCCGATCACTGGTTGACGGCGTGTGGATTGGGGCTGATCTAGAGACGCGTGGGATGCTTGTATAGTCGGCGCATTCATTTAATACCCAGTTGGAAGCCTTCGTGTTGTGATACATCATTTTTGCACGCATCAATATTTCCGATGTCAAGCGTAGTTGTCACGTTTCCACTCTAAAGATCGTTTCTAGTTACATAGGTTGCAGCCGCCAAATTACTCTTCAAGGAACGACCACTCATATAAATTAAGGGAAAGAAGACAGAGGACGGACACTGGAAAGTTTTCTTTTCTCAATCGTACTATCAGGGACTGGAATGCTTTACCTGCAGACTTACTAAAGGCTTTACCAATAACCAAAAATGTATTTAAAAATAGGCTTAAGGACTTTACTAATAGACGGTAGTATATTATACACACTATTTAAAGGGTGTAATTGATATCTTGTTATTTGAAGTGTTGTATCAGCGAGAAAGTGTGTTGTATCAGTGAAGTGTGTAGTGTCAGTGAAGTCTATTGTGTAAGTGAAGTGTGTTGGTGTCAGTGAAGTGGCTGTGCAAAGTATTTGAACAGTGAAATGGTTAGAAATGTTAGTGAAATTAGGTAGAATCAGTGCAGTGAGTGAGTTGACAGTGAAATAAGTGTACTGCCGAAAGGTACTTGTGCAGATATGAACCTGTCACACTCGTGGGTTTCAGTTCGAACTTAGGGTACAAATTACATTTACTTTAAATGTTATTTTAAATGATTGTGCTTCATTTAATTTAGGATGCTCCTTGTTATTATTATTATTATTATTATTATTATTATTATTATTATTATTATTATTATTTTTATTAGTTGTGTTTATTATAATTGTCATTATTGAGTGTAATTAGTTACCACTGCCACAGGTTATATACCCATTCGCAGTGTGAATAAATACATACATACAATTATCATCAGCGATATATTTATTTCAACTGGCAACAATAAACTCGTACTCAAGTGAAGCGGATATCGGCACGTGAATTAAAAATTCTAACGCATCATTAGTAGTCATATAATGTTACCGCTTCTTGTGATTGGAGAGGCATCTGAGAAGGCCTAATCAATAAACAATCTTTTATCTTATCTCTTCAAAGGAAAGCGTCGTCATTGATACCTGCTGGGTATTAATAAAACACGGACACTATACGAAGCCTACCCACAGACACTACGAACCTTATGATGAGTTATGAAGCGTTATGACAGTCAATTGCTGTGGCTGAGAATGAGTCTAACCAGGGTTAGCGTAAAGTTAACTACGATGGACGTAGTATTAAGGGTTCACCCTCTCCTTCAGAATAATAATAATAATAATAATAATAATAATAATAATAATAATAGCTACAGCAACAGTTACGGGCAGTGTAGACCTAGCCTAATTTTAACTAAAATAACAGCTATGACCAACGAACAGTAAGTTAAAATGTTAAACACAAAAGCAGTTTTAACCATTGCGATGTATAGGCTTACAAAAACTTAGGCGCAGCAATGACGCTGCGTGGAAGCCACCAATCACCGATCCAATCCCTGCCTAAAGGGCGAATGTTTATTCCTTGTCAAGGTCAATACGATATACTGTGTTATTTTAGTTGGGGACTCGGTGTTGTGGTGACGTCTAGTCGAAAAGTACCACAGTGTCTGGATTATAGACACTTTATACAAGTTGTGTTGTTCTAATTCATCCACATATTAAAAAAAAATATTTATTTATGAATAGAAAATTGAAGTAGATAAGTAGACTATCTTATTTTTTACATTTATCTGTACTTGTTTAGGCTTCTAATAAGCCCTAAAATGCATGATTAGTTTTATACATACGCTGTATTTAAGTCTTGCCATACAGGCTATACATTAAAGCATACATGGCACAATTTTCGGTTACGTGAGGCACTCGATTTGAAATAGTTTGTTTACTAGGAGAGGAGACAGCAGAGTAGGGTGGGAAATATAAACTGCTGTGACCTGCGTCACCTTATCGTAATCGCTGGGCAGTCAGTGGCGAATTATTAGGAAAACGCTTGATTAACGTGAGAGACTCGAAAACTTTTATTCAATTTGGCAAATTAATTCGGCAGTTTTAATCATAAACCTCTTTACTATTTCTCCATCATTGAATTGATTTAAATCACAGGCGAGAAATTGCGTAACTAGCCAATAATATTCTATCACGTTGTCTACGTTTATTTTCTTGAATATTCTGGCGTTTATCAAGATACTTAATAGATTTTCACGTTCTCGACCTAAAATAATTTCAGAAAATCATATTTCGTTTTCTACGCACATTAAATTCTTTCTGTATAAATTTCTTTTGGAAATAATACGTACAAACAACATTTAATTCCCCGTACCTTTTAATGCAGCGTGTTTAAGGTATAATGTCGTATTTACGTTAAGATCATAAATTTTCTTCGGAATAGTACGAAAAATAACATTTAATTTGTCTTACCTTCTAATTCAGCATGTTCTTTATGACATAAGGAGTAATGTCGTTGTATATTAAATGTATTAATGCTTAATAGGATTTTCGAGCATAACATACATCGTATGTTCTCCCCTTCTAAACAGCAAAAAAACTCTTCCTCCCATTTCTCATGAAATAATCGTTTTCTAACGCGTACACACTGCTTTGATAATGCCATTATGCCACCACTGATATTGCTTATGAAACTGATATAGAACCTGCCCACGCCTTGGAGCTGCGTGAGGGAGGAACGGGGACTGTGAAGGTGATGTCACTCGGAGCGATAAGCTCTGTGAAGGTCAGTGAGGCATTATTTCTCAAGTGAGGCACGATGCCCATCCATGCATTAAAGGGTTCTTAAAATACCTTTTCAATAAACAAGGAACGTACAATGACTCATTGAAGAGAAGGAAGAATAAGTAGGCCTAAGTTTTTGGACCTATATTACATTTTCTTCAATTTATGAGAGATGAAAAGTAATTCTGTAGTTTGGACTGTGCTCCTATTATCAGATTCTACAGAGCAATTGTATTTTAAATGTGTATGATTAATATATTGATTCCTAACCTATGGGCAGGAATGTTACATGTATGGGCAGGTAAATGAATTTTCTCTCTTAATCGCTTAAATGTGTCTACTAAACTATGTTCAGACATATGCATACACATACAACTAGAACAGTCTCCTCAAACTGCGAAGGAAGAGAAAAGGTTAATAATCAATGTTAGGTCGCGAAAAGTCCAAATGTAAACTTTTTTCGGTGTTTATTTTTTTTTAGACCTCTGGCACTACGGAAGAAGAATATGAATAAATTTATTACAGTCTCACAATCTTCTCCATACCATAATTTGTTCTTTCCTGTTTGGGCATATCTTATTTTTCCCAGAGTATGGTTAAAAACAAAGCAAAACAGTACTGTATAAAATTATATCTAGCATTCAGAATCCAGTTCTCAACCTGGAAAGTAAACGTGTCGGAATTACTAGGCCATGAAACTTCTAGTATTAAATAGTACAATAAGCTATTAAGTTTCAATACGCATATTAACATTTCTCTTCCATTTGCTTTATTTTCTTTTTCATTCTTTCCAATCATTTCTTCCAGTCCTTCTTTGTCTATTTCTCTCCCTTCTTCATTTTTTCTTTAACTTTACTTTGTCTCTCCAAGCTTAGACCTACTATTTTAATTTCTCTTTCTTCCTTCTTTTTGTTTCTTTTCAATTTTTCTTTCTTCGTTTCTTTTCATAGCCTATTTCCTAGTTTATTTATATTTTCTCTCATTTCTTCTTTCTTCATCCCTTTCTGTTCACTTCATTTATGTCTCAGTTTCGTTTTTGTTTATTTTTCTTCCATTTTATAGTCTACCTAGTTTTCTCAATTTTATTTAGCATAGACTACTTTATTAATTATTTACTTTTCCTTTTATTGTTTTAATTTTTTTTCACATTTGCTTTTGTTTCCTGTTTTCTGAATTTCTTTCGTTAACTCTTGCCATATTATTTTCTGATTTTATACTTTCTTCCCTTTTCTGTCATTTTGATTTATTTCACTTAATTTATTTGTTTCTACTTTATTCTCAGTTTCTTTATTTTTGTTTTTCTAAAGCCACGAGCCAGAGAACTGAGCCGACCGTTTGGAAACTCATATTTGGTGCAGGAACCTTCTGGCAGTGCTAAGTGTGTCACGCCGACAGCGGCAGACATACAAACACGGAAGCGATCGGAATGCGAGACCGCCCGCCCGACAAATGACGAGCGAGGATTCCGCAAAGTAACTTTAAACGGAGAGACCATTGAGAACGATACTTTGAAAGGACACTGATGAAACTGATAGCTTTCCATTTGTATTTACACGTTACCAAATAACATTCCAACATTTCCTTATTAAATAGAGAGTAGTTGGACGGCATTGGTATTGCAATCAATATGTGATGCATACTACATTAGGGCCTATATAATATAAACAAAACATTAGGATTTCATTACACTACAGTACATTTACTGCATTTGTTTATTAGTATTACCATTCATTATAATTATTTACCAATTCAACATAGGCGTACCGTTAGTCCAACGGATAGAGCGCCGACTTTCCACACGGATAAACCGGGTTCGAATCCCGGTGATTCCAAATAATATTTGTGGTGGACGGAGAGGATGCTTGGTGGTAGCTTTTCACGGGACATCCCTGTTTACCTGACCGACATTCCACCATTGCTCCATTAATCATCATCAAGCGGTATTATGATCGCCTCCCATGACGCGCCGAGGGCAATGCTACGACAGCAGAGAGATCTACATTTACGGCACCATACGTCACTCTCAGAAGGGGTCGCTTGAGTGGATAATGCAAGTACCCGCCATTGCATTAAAAAAACGTATCTTACATTTTACTTATTTTTCTTTCTCTTCTTTCTTTTATCATTACCTACCATTAGTTTTCTTTCTTAATCCTTAAATTGGCAAAACTTCATTTCTCACTCTAGTTTATTAAACCGTGTCGGACTGTAAAGAAAACAACTAACGCAATGTCCATATTTTATATGTTGTACAATACTATAGTATCGTGAAATTTTGGTTAAATTTAATTTTCCTACCAATTTTTTCTATTGTTCTATTAAAATTACAGCATTTTAGCCTATTAACCTGTTGTATCCTATAGGATACATTGTGAATTTAAGGGTTAACCCGTCTATTTCCATACTTTATCCATCCTGTTATATGGATCATACGAGGAGACTAAAGAGGAAGGCAGAAAATAGGAAAGATTGGAGAAAGCTGGGTTTGTAGTGAAAGACCTGCCCTTGAGCAGAACACTGACTGAATGAATGAATGAATGAATGAATGAATGAATGAATGAATGAATGAATGAATCCTTCCTGTTATCTTTTATCTTTTCGTTCCTTCTTTCTTTTCTGTTCCTTCCTTTTTAGGCTAGAATAGAATGTTTTATTTTCGTTGGCAGAGTTAAGGCCATTAGGCCTTCTCTTCCACTCAACCAGCCTTAATCAATACAATAGTTACATACATATTTAAATTATGAATATTTGCAATACACTTAAAACATTCTCCAGCAATATTCTTCAATTAACGACTAGTACACGTTTATTTAACTTTAGATAAATCTATAATAAAAAGTAATAACTTAATTTATTAACTAATTTAATTAAATTCAGTCTATATGCAATATGTAAAGAATTATAAGTTGAGATAGCTAGTTGGTTAAAATGATGAGAATTAATTTAGGCCTAATATAAGTTTACTAGAACCATGTTATAGGGAGCAAAATATAAATCTAAAATATATTGATATAATGAGAATATTAATGCAATGAAATTTCTTCTACTTCGTTCCATCGTTTTTTTTTATCTTTTGATCTTTCCCACTTCACCTCTCAGTTTCTCTTTGTCTTCTCTACCGATCAGCTGGGAAGTTTAAATGTTGCAGGGTATTGTCAGCTGTGTAGCAGAAAGCTACGATACAGGTTATGCAACTGAAAATCGAATCATAAAATGCGTTGCTTGGTTACGGACATGTCGTCTCGGCCGCTGCGTTCCCTTCACGGATGTGGTTCGAGTCCTTGAGTGCATTTAATTGGAGTCCATTTTAATTCCTGTTAGCCAACACGACGGCGGTCACGACCAGGTGTGCTCTTGCACGTAGCGAGTCTTAGTCAAAACACGAATCGATCAGATTATCGAATCAAATCAATGATACAGACTCTGTAATCGCCATTTCTCTCAGAAAATGTTTATTAATAACGGGATATGACTATAAACATTTCAGTTGTGGGTTGGGTCACTCCTTCACTGAACTTTTTGAAAAAAGTAGAAGCGAACGGAAAGATTCCTTCTTCCCCTCATCGAATTCAAACACATTCCCTTTTCCCCTCCCCGGAATCGAACTCATATTCTATTAATATGAACAATATAAGCCTAAATATCTAGAAGACTGACTTATCAAATCTTGGCACGATAAAATATTTCTTTCTTGACAAAGGCAATACCTATTGAGCAATTTTCTCAGAATATTTTCATTATCTCATCTTCCTGTATTTATGCATTATTGTCATAATTTTTAATGTCAAAATATGGGATGAAAAGAATACTGCCTCTCTCTTGGGCCAAAGGATATAAAGAGTAACAGGAGATTCATCAATCCCTGTAATTACGGGAAAAGTTTATAGGCCTACTGCTCGTAATTATTATTTTGTGCATGGTGAGAATTGGAAGGATGTTCGGGATTTTAAGTAAAATTTTGATATTTTCATTTTTTTTTTCTTTATACTATACTCTTAAATTTAACAGGGCGGACCTTTTCGTTAACTATTTCATAATCGCTTCCACATTTTATGAGGCCTAGTCCCGAGACAACTGAAAATCGAAACGATTCACACATCAATTTGATGTCAAAAAATTATAAATGAAAATATAATGATTTAATGAATAATAATATGTCATTACGCTGGAGATACGTTAACCACACAGAATTTGTGTGCACTCAAGTTGGGTTCTGGCGTCTTGTCAACCCATTTGAGGTGTGTGGATATAAAGGAAGAATTGTGACGGTGTCGTGTATAGGTCCTGGGGTAGCTCAGTCGGTAGAGCATTCGTGCGCTAAGCGAAGGGTCCCAGGATCGATACCGGCCTCGGAACAATTTTTCCTTGAAATTATTCAGTATGTCATTAGTTCATTACAGAGGATTGGATTTATTTGGAAATTGATACCACAGTAAGTACTTTAGAATAGACAGACCTAATTACAGTCACTATACTGTGCATTTAAGTAATAATAACAATATTTTTATAAGAAAAATAATTATTGATTAAATTAAAATTATGTTGAATAGTTTATTAAGTTTCAGACGTTAAAAAATAAAATCATTAGGTTATGATATGTTTGTTTTATCTCGGCTGGCTGGATTCGAAAGTACTTTGTTTTAAACACATCACAATTTCAGACACACAAAGCGTATTATAATTAATGACGTCACCGTATTAACAGAAAGTGTGGCCATATTTCTGGAATGTCACGCGCATAAACGTTTTACGTTAAAAAGATGTGAGAAATCACAAAACATTTTCCAAGAATTAGATCTCTTCTTCCGTTTCACTCTCATTCTTAAGGCATATTTTAACGAACTTCACCGAGTCATTTTTCGTCATGTGGTTAGCATGACACAGTACAAGGTCAGGAACAGTGACAGTAAAAATCTCCACTTTCTTACAGGATCAAACTCAGGATCAATTAAGTTATCCAAAATCACAACCACTTCATCCACAGCGCAAGATCCGACAGTACAGGAAATAAGATAATTTCTATTCTTATTCTTTTTTATTTTATTTTTTATGTTGGTTATTCAACGGCGCTGTATCAAATATGAGGTTATTTAGCGTTGATGAGATTGCTGATAGCGAGATGGTATTTGGTGATTTGAGGTCGAGGCTTCGCCATAGATTACCTGGCATTCACCTTACGGTTGGAGAAAAAACCCAACCAGGTAATCAGCCCAAGCGGGGATCGAACCCGCGCCCGAGCGCAACTTCAGACCGGCAGGCAAGCGCCTTAACTGACCGAGCCACGCCGGTGGCTCTCTATTCTTCTTCTACCTTATAGAATTCGTCCCTATAATTTACTCATTCCGCCCGCTTGTGAGGAGTTTGATCCAACATCAGACATTACACGTAGCAGAGTCGAGTACCAAGTGGAAAGCCGCTTACGACAACACGAGATGAAGGGCAGACTCGTAGAATCCACAAACGCTACCACTTGAGCCACCGCGGAGGCCACACACAGTTTTACAAGGTAAATCTGACGATGAATCAGAGACCTCTGTCGGAAAAAAGAGGTTGAGAACTGCTGTAGATTCCTTGACACGCAGCCCTGGGGAGTAGGGGGTAGAGTTCTCGACTCCATCCCTGTTCGATTGTGCGAATGAATGCGAAATGTTCTGGCCTTACTTTTCTCAAGAACGCGTTTGTTTTTGGAGGGAAAACCGCCAAGATAATTGCACTGAGGAACCTGCGGTACCTCGGGCACCACAGCGTTGCTCTTCGCGGAACACACGACACGGGCATCCTGACTTCTTGCAAGACGAACACACCTGTCTGTGGTGGACGGAACGTCAGTTCAATGTGCAAATGGAGAACTTTAAACATGAGTATCAAATATTTATGAACTCACTTTCTACTTAAATGTGATCAATTCACATTATAGCTTAATTAGTAAATTATGAAGTCGTAAAGTCGCCAGATTAACCGACTCTGACATTCTATAAATCACGTAAAATAAACAGATTTCTTACATGACATTGACTGAAATACTGTGCCAGAAGACGAACTGACGTAATATGAACCATTAAGTGAAATAATATGCAAAGTCACTCGATATACTGAATCCGGTTATCAATAACTCATTTGAAACGAATATAGGCCTACTTCGTTGTATGACTTGCATTCAAATCTTAAGTCAGAAATGGACTCACTTTCTACTGTGATACAATCATGACATTTCAGGTGCAATAATTTGCAAATAGAATATACTTGTGTAAGTCGCTCACACGACATAATAGGCCTACATATACAACTAGAGAAGACATGAAACAAAGGATTAGAGAAGCCTGTGGGTCTCTCAGCTGTGCTGAAGTGCAATCACGGATGTTAGGAGGTGATCAGAACATTGTTTAGCACAGGGTGGCTACATTTTGAACACTTACTATGAAGAGTGTACGTACTAAACAACATACAGCATTTCTCAGGAGATAAAATTGTTGTTGCTTTGTGAGTAAACAATAAAAGTTAGAAAAAAAAGTTTCAGTAAAAGTTTTTTTTTTTTTTAAGTACAGTAATTTCCAATAGTACAGTACCTTCAATGACCCATGTTCTCATTTGAAATTTCGAAGATGACCACAGGTACTTCCGGTTTGTTACGGGAAATGGTACTACCATCAATCGATTCTGTACATAGGCTTTGATCATCAATTTTTTTTAATGAACAACCAGTATCATATAGTTATATATACACCTACGCGTCTACACTTGTGGAGTAACGGTTAGCGCAGCTGGCAGCGAAACCAGGTAGGCCGGGTTCGATTCGCGGTCGGGGCAAGTTACCCGGTTGAGATTTTTTCCGGGGTTTTCCCTCAACCCAATATGAGCAAACGCTAGGTAACTTTCGGTGCTGGACCCCGGACTCATTTCACCCTCATTATCACCTTCATCTTATTCAGACGCTAAATAACCTAAGATGTTGATAAAGTGTCGTAAAATAACCTACTAAAATAAAAAAAAATGTTGTACGTAAATATTTACAGTTCTTGAATTATAAATAAATTTAACTTGAATCACCCTTTTAATGCAATTTTGTTGTATCACACAAGCGAGTTGATTTGCAAAACTTCTAAGTAATTCACATGGAGTTTTATAATTATTATTAGTATTGGATCAGCAATGAAAACACCTGTAAACTCATATGTGTAAAAAAATATATTATTTACGTGTACCAAATTGCTTGTTCAAGTTTTCAAAACAGAAATAAGATTATTTCAATAGATTTCCTCGTGAAATGATTTTTACTGTCACCAGACCACTGTGACTTGTTTATAAACATTCACATTGAATTAATAATTTAAGTCCTGAGCCAGAAATCAGACTCACTTCCTCACATCTGCAAAGTCACTAGACCGACTTCGACTTGTGTAAATCACACCTGTCTTATATCTGTACTCAGTTGCTGATCTGAAAGAGGGACACCAGGACACAAGTAGTGGAATGTTTTTTTAATTGGTTATTATACGACGCTTTATCAACTTCTATGTTTATCTAGCGTCTGAGTGAGATGAAGGTGATAGTGCCAGCGAAATTAGTACAGGGTCCAGCGCCGGAAGTTATCCAGCATTTGCGCTTGATGGATTGAAAGAAAACCCCGGAAAAGAACTCAACTAGGTAACTTGTAACAACCACGATTTGAACCCGAGTCTGCTCATTTCACAGTCAGGCATGCTAACCGTTACTCAACAGCTGTTGACTGGTGGAACGGTTAGGAGTGTAGATTGGACTTATTGCTAGTATTGTACAATGTGAACTTGTAAAGCTAGACAGTCCATTAGGACTCATCTGTAAAATTTTATATATAATTCAAGTAGAATAAATTTGTATTCAAGTTCTTTAGATCGAATCTTCAAACAGTACAGAAAAAGTCCGCTCAAGTGAATCGCATTATTAAATAATTGTACGGGCGGTGATAATTGAGTTGAATCATCGAGTCATTCACTCTCGATGCACGCGAGAGATCCTTGGCAGGATCCGTGACCGTCAGCAGAGCCGCCTGGCGGAGAGAGGCGACGTGAACTATGAGTGACGCAACGGGGTGGTGGGGGCAAGGACGCACACCTGTCTGGCGGGCGGGCAGCCGACCTCCTTTCATTTCTACGGCAGCCTACACCACCCCCTCTTCCGAACTCACGGCTTGCAACATTGCAATGCGAGGCAGACACGACTTGTTGCAAGGGTATCCAACAGCCTTCTAAATAACGCCTAATTATGACAGTCCAACCACCGGAGAAATTGTTGTGCTCGTATCACTTTCGGCAGAGTCACAGTTTGTAATCAATGTATGAAAATTCATAGTTTGAAATGATATTGTCATCACCAAATCATTTACTATTGACAATTCACTATTAAAAAGATACTAAACGGGTAGAGGTATAACTTTTTTGCACATCTGCGCTATATTCGTCCATTTCAATCAAAAGCTACGATACAAAATTTAAAAAAAAAAGGGGAAAAAATATTTCTGCATAATATCTCTAATTACAAGATCTTGACGCCACTGACAAATGTTGACAAAAAAAACTCAAACTCTAACTCATTTCACAGCTTCATTCTTCTCCGCAGCAGTTTATAAATCGTCATAAAATAAAGAAAACATATGAATGTCGCGAGAAAATGGCTTTCACATACAGTATAAAACATTATTTTAACATCACTCAATGGCCTGCTTAGTTAAAAAAGGAACTTTTAAAATAAATAATTGCTTTAGATTAGCGGGAGCTGAAAATTGTAAGCCACAAGGTTAACAAGATTGGGTCCACGACAAGTGTTAAATATTAAAAGGCAAACTGAATTTAAATTTTGGAACAAGTCCTGGAAAATTATGACAATTGTCACAGCTTACGTAACAAGTGAAGGTCAACAAAATTCTTAGCACTGAGTTCTTCTTCCTCTATTTTTTTGTCTTAACTGTTAATTGCACAGGCCATGACTTTTTGTCAAGGATAAGTCCGGTCTGAAATGTTGTTTCACATACACCTTCTCTATCTCGCCCGAACAGCTTGATCAAGATAATGCGTCGACTTATTTTATTTCACAGTTATTTTTATTATCGCTACTCTCAGCTCTTTTAACAAAGGCTAGAACACAATATCTGCCCACAGCAACGACCGTGGAAATGGTTACATACAAACTCTTACGTTTATTTTCTTTCGTTATGTTCAGTAAGAAACAAGAAGTAGGCCCTATTAGCACTAATTATATTTTATTTAACATCGATTTTAATTACAGATGTTATACAGCGTAGAAATTCAACGTGGGCGAGAAATGGTCGAAAAATGTTTACTTCTAGTCCTATACAAAGAACAGACTTCTTTCACGTGCCATAGATCTACGAGACGAGACTCACAGGTTCAAGTTCCAAATGGAGGAATCCACGCTACAAGTAGGGTATGAACTAATGAATTGCAATATTTTATATTACCCTTGAAGAGAAATATTGATTCCACTTTGTTATTGCTTTTGAGGGTCCTAGATAAGTACTGTACAACTTTTCATTCAAGCACTTGTTTACAAAAACATATACAGCCTACATAAGTTCGAAGATTGGTTGGAACTTCATAAGTGACACCAATAAGGCATTACTTACGAAGCAACTAAGTCAGGAGATAATGGAGCAGGATGGTCAGTCCCTTTCCCCCTCCATTACATACATCGCTGACTATAACACAGAATCTTATATACTAAGTTAACATAAAATTATATTTGTCATTGGGTATTTTTTTCCTCGCTGTTATTTATACTCGCTTTAACATCTCTGGTCATATCGCGAGTTAATCTTCTGTGTGAAATCCGAAGGCCTGTATACTATTGTTGAGACTGGTTCTATTGCTGTGAACTAGATGGCGACTGTATATGTATTACTGATTTGTTATGAATATGATTTCGGTGGTCCGAATTTCCTGGTATTTGTCTTAGTTTACGGTTGAGAGAAAGCTCTGAAAAAACACTCAACCAGGAAATTCAACCCGACCGAGAATCGAGCACGAGCCCTCTGCGTAAGGGACCAGCAGGTGGTCCATTGGGCATTACGTACTCAGTTCCCAGGAACATTTCTCTAATAATCTTTAACTGACAATGCTATATTCCCAGTTGATCCAATAATAATGTTTCTTCGTCTAAAATTTCAATCATACATATCTTACGAACTTATGAGGTTATTTTTTGTAATTTTCCTATCTCATGTAAAATAACTTCCGACAATAAATCATACTTCATTTATATTCCTTATTAGTATGTCAAACTTACTACCTGTAGCAATTTATTAGTTGCTTTCTTCTTCCCATTTTAATGGATTATTTCACTATGGCGTAGGCCTATCAATTGTATATAGCGTCGATGGAATTGATAATAGGCAAATGTATTTGGGGAGATGAGTCCGAAGATCCGTCATGAAATTACCTGACATTTGTCATGCAATTGGAGAAAACCTTAAAAAAAAAAAAAAACAGGTAGTCAGTCCAAGCGAAATTCGAACGCGCAGTAGTCTCAAAACACGAGCCGCCTCTGAGCTATTCCGGTGGTCTTTCCGCATGCTGACACGGAGCTTGACTTCCTCGCAGATTCTTCAACCGACATTCAGACTTGAGGGACTGCAATTATACAGTATTTGCATACGCTAATTTCAGACTGCTTATTTTAGCACAGCGTGAACATACGTATATAAAGATTTACAGTTAAACTATTTTCTGTGCTTTGGAAATAATTTTTTTAATGCATTTCTGTTACGACTGTGTACATGGAGAATTTCTGCTGACAAGCTTTCATGTAGGCCTGTATATAAGTCTAGGCTATACGCTTGATCTGTTCGGCTAAACGGGAAATGTGCCATCATTATTTAATTTCTATTTTACTTTGTACTAGACAAATCAAAGTTGGAATATGCCTATAGTTTCTTAGTTTAGAATTCTATTACAACAGACTTTGTAAACGTAAAAGACAGACATAAAGTTAGTGCATATTTGTATAAGACTTCAATAGCCTATTAGTTAAGAAAGACTCCGATTTATTTACACTTATTTTCGGCAATAATACAGTATATATGGATAGGCCTACTCTTTTCCTCTTAAACGCTATTAAAGGAAATATTAACTGCGAATTGTTTCTTAATGGTGTCTGAAGTATCCAACGTAGTCATGAGTGTCACAATCCTTTCCACAGTTATCAATTCAAAATCTCTTTCCTAGTGTCCTTATGTGTCAAAACTACAAACTTGTATTGTAGAAATAATACGAAGACTGATTAAGCCTTGACGACGTAACTATTATAAAAGTATGTGTGTGTGTGTGTGTGTGTATATATATATATATATATATATATATATATATATATATATATATAACTAAATAAATAACATGAATTTCTCATGCAGTGCTTTCGTAACCCGGCATTATAAAGAGGTTATGCCTAATGCCGAACGTCGCTCTCTTCTCTGTTTTAAAGAAAGTGTTCTCGATATTTACGCTCAACAGGAGACCGACGGTCGATGCTGCAAAAGTCTAAATTCTAATATCTATGCATTTACGAGTTAATGTATCCGAGAAATATGCACGTGAAATATCAATGTATTACTAGAACAATTTTAAAGTTTTTGAAACACGTAGGCCTAATGGATATTAAAGGCTGGTTCACAATAAACCAGGAACGGAAACGAGAACGAGAACGCAAATAATGTTAAAATAAATGTATTTAACAATATTTCCGTTCTCGTTGTCGTTTCCGTTTCCGTTCCCGGTTTATTGTGAACTAGCCTTTACCAGTACTCAAAATTGCGATAGATAGTTTTCTTCTGATTACTGCATAATAGTTTCATAGAAATAAAACTTCTCTTAGTCTATTATACGCACATACGGAATATTGTCAAATGAACTGTATAGATCGCATATCCCCACGAAAACTTCGTCTGACAAAAATTTAGTACTTAAATAGATCTTAACATTACTTAATTCATCGGCCTCGGTAGCGTAGGTGGTATAGCGCTGGCCTTCTATGCTCGAGGTTGCGGTTCGATCCCGGCCGAGGTCGATGCCATTTAAGTATGTTTAAATGGGACAGGCTCATGTCAGTAGATTTACTGGCATGTAAAAGAACTCCTGCGGGACAAAGTTCCGGCACACCGGCGACGCTGATATAACCTCTGCAGTTGCGAGCGTCGTTAAATAAACCATAGGCCTATTTATTTTTTACTTAATACGTTAGAATGAATGTAACTCTAGACTTTGGGAGATACAGATAGGGAAGTTATTAAGTACTCTCAAAGCCTTTTGTGTTATAATGTCTATAGGTCCTACATTGTCTATTGTCATTTGTTTGTAATATCCACAAACAATCATTTTTTTGTGCTGTGTGAAGTTCGCAGACCTATAATCCTTCTGCGTTATCTGTTCATTTTAAAATTAAGGAAAGTATAATCTGTTTTACAGTCCGAAAATCTGTATCTTTATCAAAAATCTACCCGAAGTGCTTGAAACACGATCCCAAATGTTTCAGCTTGTAGCGAATATGACATAACCACTGCCGCCACTATAAATGTCCCTGTGGGGACAACGCTTTTTAAATACAGCGTGATATAACCTGTACACAGAGGTCGTTAATGTCTGAACCGATACAAAATGCTATTATACAGTATAAAATAATACAGAACGACCCATGAGTTACAATGTATTGTCACAATAAATTTAAATCCTAAGACAAAGCAAAGAATATTCCTGCATCTTTAAAATTTGTAATATGGAGTATCTAAAATCATTAGGCTGTTAGATAGGCCTATTTTTTAAAAGGAGATTTATAAGTTGTGGCCTGACTGGATATCCACGAACTAGCGTAATTCTACATTTAACTGCCCTGCGGTCATTATCGATGACTGAGTGTTTGCCATGGATTCGAAGATCACAGGTTAAAATCCGGCGGAGGATGCTGGGTTTTTTGTGACAACACATAGTCTATAACCCTACCATGAAAACTTCGATGATTTTCGATACGTAAAAGAATCCTGACCCTGCCAAAATTAAAGGCTATCTCTTCCTCATAGCACCAAATTGTCTCACTTTGCGGACAGATGAGCGGATAAGATACTTAAAAAGAAGACAACCACTATAAATTGTTTAGATTTAGAGAAACTAACCACAGAGGTTATTCAGAGGCAAAAAATGATAGCATGGTGATAATAAAATAATTCTTGAATTAAAATGGCCTGGAAAATCGAAATACTCTGAATAGAACTTGCACCAGCACGCTTTATACAACTAGAATATAACAAAATCTTCTACAGATCAAACGTTTGCGCCAACAAATGAGCAAATCGTTTTAGAAATACTGTATATCTATTAAATGCCTGTTTTACTAAATTACAAACAGAGAAACTGTACAGACAGGATATTCCTCACTTAATTTTTATTTTATTTTATTGGGTTATTTTACGATGCTGTATCAAAATCTAGTTATTTAGACTCTGAATGAAATGAAGGTGATAATGCAGGTGAAATGAGTCCGGGGTCCAGCACCGAAAGTTCCCAGCATTTGCTCGTATTGGGTTGAGAGAAAACCCCGGAAAAAACCTCAACCAGGTAACTTCCTCCGACTGGGATTCGAACCCGGGTCACCTGGATTCGCGGCCAGACGCGCTGACCGTTACTCCACAGGTGCGGATTTCCCACTAAAGCTCTTGGACTATCACAGTAGGCAAGTTATTTCTTCGATAGCTAGGTTTCAGTTATTTCAAATTTTCGCCTTTGATCTCACTATCGGTATTGAACTTGTAGCCTACTTTACGATAGGAAGGGTTCGATTGCTCTATCGCACCTAATCTCCCAGTGGGTGTCGACTGGGATTGAAAGCAAGTCTTCTGCGCAGGAGAAAGCCGTTCGGTGTCACAATGCGCGGACGTGCGCCTCGGCACGTGCAGCAGCTGCGTGGCTAGTGAGTGAGTAACGACAAAACACGATTCTTAAATCACTGATTCAATTCATTTTGTTATTGAGAGTATAACACAGATAACCAACATGGCACAGACCATTATTAAAACGATTGATTCGGCTACTTTTCTACACTCACTGAAGCCAGAAAAGTGATAAACTACGACTAGTCTAAAATACTGATTTCATTGGTACCTCTGTTGAACTACAGCACAAGAAATAAAGAAACACAACATTCAAATGCAGAATGAACAAATTATTAACAAAATGGACGATTTTTGTGATAATTCTGTTTACAAAATTTGACTTTTCAATTTAGACTACAGTTGACAATTTAAGAGTCAAACTTTGTAAAAATATATAATAAATAAGGCTCGGAAGTTCAGGAAAAATACTTTTTTTTCGAGTGTCCGAAGACAACATAATATATGTTCATTTTGGGTCATTGTAGGCCAGAAAATGGTGGGTTTTATTTGTCCTTTTTGCCTTTTACGGCGGTTTTTAGCTTCCTGGTTCTTTTTTAGCCTTCTTTATAGGTCTTAATGGCTTTTTTTTTTTTTTGCAACTTCACCTTCTTTGGACTACATTTTTACTGCCATTTTTACAATTCAATAATGTGAAGAGTCTGGTCTCAATTCCAAATTCTTTTAAACACGTTGTCTAGTTTTGCTTTCCAAAGACTTTTTCAGATTCCTAACACTTTTGTTTCGCGAGAAACTACTGAATCCTACTAAATATCCCGTTATTTTTGACTAGCCTACTGGCCGCTTTAACTATTTCGACTTCAAACTCTGTAAGGAATTTGTAAGTTGAAACTGAAATTAATAATTAATTTGAATCACCTTTTTACGTCCCTTTTACCAGTGTTTAGGTCCTTTTTAGGATATCTTTAGGTCTTTCTAAAAGTCTTTTTAGGCAATTTATAGGTCTTGAACTTCCGAGCCCTAATAATAAAAATCTTCAGTTTTTTAATAATTTGGAAACATAAAAAATGTCACTGTAGTCCAAATTTAAGAGTCGATTTTTTTAAATATATTATAAAAAATCTTCGGTTTTGCTAATAATTTGTAAATGTGCAAAAATATCAATTGTAATCTAAATTGAAGAGTCAAATTTTGTTAAAATATACAATACAAATCTTCAATTTTTCTAATAATTTGGAAATACGCAAAGAATATTAACTGTAGTCTAAATTGAAGACTCATATTTTGTAAACATATATAATAAAAATCTTCAATTTCGCTAATTATTTGTCCAAGTCTGAAGTTACTTGCTTACAAATGACTTTTAAGGAACCTGCAGATTCATTGCCGCCCTCATATAAGCCCGCCATTGGTCCCTATCCTGTGCAAGATTAATCCAGTATCTATCATCACATCCCACCCATCCCGTAAAAAACAGCTTGTTATGAAATCATACAATAAGTTTATTCGACTAATTTTCTTTATATATACAAGCCACATAAAGTGTTAAATATAAAATAAGTTTATTCACTTTATTATCATGCCAGTAAAATTAAATACGACTTGCTCAAATCGCTGCTTTATTCTGCGTTAGTGAAGTTCCCGTCTGCGAATTAGAATGCGAGTTTTAAGTGATAAAGTGATTGGTTCAAAATGTCACTTCATCGCCTACGTAACTTCGGAATCCTTTTGTTTGCTAGGTAGCGACCGAGTCAATTAACCTAAGTACTGTATCTGTTTCTGTACAGAACAGCTGCCTGACTTCGAGCGAGCCACGGAACTGCTCTTCCCCCCTGCCCGTTCGGACAGTAAACACTCCCCACACCTTACAAGCGACTGTGCTGAATACAAGGAATGAGGCTGCTGCGCCTTGGCGTGGTGCCAAGTGGTAACGGCACTACAGCCGCCTCCAGCGCCATACCACAACAATTAAACGACATTATATTATTCAGCCTGGTTTCCGAACAACAACTCTGTTGGTGGTAGCCTCCTATTAATCATCATCATCATCATCATCATCATCATCATCATCATCATCATCATCATCATCATCATCATCCAGTGTTCTGCCCAAGGACCGGTCTTTCACTGCAAACCCAGTTTTCTCCATTCTTTCCTATTTTCAACCTTCCTCTTTGTCTCCTCATATGATCCATACATCCTAATGTCGTCTATCATCTGATATCTTCTTCTGCGCCGATTCCTTCCAGTTCATCCTTCAGTACGCAGTTTATTCTCAGCCAGTGACCCAACCAATTCCTTTTCTCTTCCTAATCAGTTTTCAGAATCATTCTTTCTTCACCCACTCTTCCCAACATAGCTTTATTTCTTATTCTGTCTGTCCACTTCACACGTTCCATTCTTCTTCATATCCATATTTCAAATGCTTCTATTCGCTTCTCTTCACTTCGTCACAATGTCCATGTTTCTGCCCCATACAATGCCACACTCCCTAGTGTTTTTCCCGGCGCTGTGGATTGAACTTCGGCGTAACTCAGTGGTTAGAGCGCTTGGTACGTAGAACCAAGGACCCGAGTTCGATCCCCGGCGCCGGAGCGAATTTTTCTCCTCTAATATCAATATTGAGGAAGCTTTGGCATGAGGCCAGAATCTCCTAGGTTGAAGCTCTATGGAAGTAAGTCAGTAACATTAAACGCAACGTGGATTAGGTCACTGACCAGTTCAATTTCCATCTTACAACAGATTCCTGTATCTCTTCATCGGTCGGCCAACATTCTTTTGATTCGTAGGTGTAAATTACATTTTTTTTGTCTGCAGGAATTTCGCTACGGTTTTGTCATCTTTTTTATATTTACAGGTACATAGCGAGTCAAACTCAAGTTACCGGCATTCTTACCGATCCACGAAGTTGCTTTTTGACAGGTAGCGCGTTGGGTTATTCCGGTTACATGTTCCCTCAAAACCCAGAGGAGGACACAATGCGTTTTTCTTGTTAACTGTTTGCACCAAACCACGACACAATTTTATTAGCCCTATACATGGTCTTATATACCTCCGTTTGTGAACTGTATTGAGAAATAGGTAGGTATTTTCGACACAGTACGTTAGAACGTGTCTAGTGAAGTAGAACGAAGAATTGTTTTGACGCAAGTTTCGGCGGCTTCTTACCGAGGCTACACAACCACTGAAACAGTGTGTTAAATTATTGAATAAATGGCGAGAAACAGGTTCCGTTCTCGATAAGAAAAACGTTGCCGTTATGTAAGGCATACAAGATTTAGTTCCGTATCATATTCCGAGCAAGTACAGATGCTGTAAAGTGCCATCCTCTCCAATTAATTCGGTGATTAGTTATCCATCATAAGGCCATTAAGGGGTTAGGTACAGTTTACCGCAGTAAAATTTTGGAAATATTCAACATTTACATTTTTTTTTTTTTTTTTCAAAATTCAGTTCACTGTGCAGTGATGAAGCGTTTCCCACGTAACTCAAAAACTATCCAACATTCTATGATGAAATGTTTTGTGTGTATTTATGCATGTCATATCTACAATATGATGCCAGATCACTTCTGTACCTTTGATAGATTGTTTGATAAAAAATAAATTCATTTTAAAAATGGTCAAATAACAGTATTTTCTTCTAACACAAAATTAAAAAAATATATATTATTTATTAAGGAATGTAGTTGAAAGCATGATATTGTAAAAAGGAGTTTCAACAATAAAGTAAAAGAGAGAGAACATGAAAAATTTAACAAGTTTATGAGTTATGAGGGAAACGCTTCATCACTGCACAGGAACTATCACCATTATGAATTAAAAAAAATACATATATATATATATATCTATACATATATATTTTTAATCGTAATTTTTTTTTAATATAGCAGAAGGACAGTGTTTTACACATACCAATTTTCATTATTGTACAAGATACAGTAATGGAGAGAGAAAAATGTTGAATGTTTCCAAAAATTTTACTGCTGTAAGTTGTGCCTAACCCCTTAAGTAAAAAATAAATCTCTATAAGAGTAATTTCAAAAATAATTCTTATCATCATGTCATCATGAAGGCATCTTATTCACTTGTATTTAATTATATATCTCTGCATATATTTTGTTTGTTTATTCAAAGAACTATCCTTCAATCCTTGGCAGAATTTATGAGATTGCGGTGTACGAGCTTCCTTCGTATAGTTGGATTATTCCAGTTCCTACTTCACCACTTCACCGACTCTGCATTTCGAGGAGACGTTAGAAAAGAACTACTTATAAACTCATCCTAAATTATCTCCTTGCCATTGGGTTTCACTGAGAAAAGAAAAAAAAAACTCTTTCTCTTCACGAAGAGGCTTTGCCAGAGAGCAGAGTCTTCGATGACTTGACGGTCCGTCCGTCCTTATATAACTTTCTCCGTTCCACTGCGATCTCCTCTCTCCTTGATGCATACCTCCTCCAATGGGCTATGAAACATCCTCTACCTCGTCCACATGCCAGGAAACGTTTCACTGCAAGTGCTCAGAAGAAAACGGTTTAATTTTTCTTTTCTGTTGCTTCTTCCATCGTTTATAAAATGTAATTACATTGTCTTTGATGATACGTATGCCATTTTGATAAAAGAGGCCACAATGATTTGAAAATGGAAGCTAATTAAGAAGCAGAGATCGTGGACAAGAATAAAATGCTATTACATAAAAATAAGAACTAACACGTAATATAGAAGTTTCATGACAGGCGATCTGTTGCAGCAGTCACACTGAATATTCGGCAGGGAAACAATACAGTACAGTGTAACACTAAATCCCCTATGACTGCCATCCAAACGCTCTCTCTCATTTATGCAGATTGTAGTTGTGGTAATTGTACTGTACTTTATAGCATATCTGAATAAATCCTCACCATCTACAACAAATTGAAATAGAAAGAAAACAAAACACGCTTTTATCTGTTATCAGTATTATCACTGACAGTGTAGTAGAAATCAATTATGACCTAGGGTTGCCAACCCTCCCGTATTTCCCGGGATATCCCGTATTTGCACCTAATTTTTAACAACCTCCGGCTTCCGTATTTTTCTTCTCTTCGAGCATTTTTCTCCCTTATTTCTTGAATGTAAAAATTATTTTTCTAAACATTTGATTTTGCTGTGAATGATAACTGTTTACATGATGAATTTTGTTGTTCAAGATATGCATTGAAATGTGCAGTCTTTTTGGAAGGTGAGCTTGCCGGAAAAGGGTTTTAATGCTCACCTGTTTAAAATCAAACAACATTAACATTATAATTGTGGAAAAACTGGCTAGTTTTGTTCTATGCATACCAAGTAGTAATGCTCGTAAAAAGGGGATGTTTTATCTCATGAACAATAATTGGACAGGAGTAAGACACATCTAAACAAATCAGAGCTGCAAACTGCAACTGACTTCAACTATTACGCGACACAAGTTCTGTCTCCAAACACTGTTAATTTAAGCCTAGCTGTCAAAGTGTAGAATAAAGTTGCTTTTCAGTAACTGAACTGTATAATTTCTCAATTTTCTATGTGAAATTTTGTCAATTTCTTAATCTCCGTATTTTCTTCAAAAAAAAAAAAAAAGTTGGCAACCCTATCACTGACACAAAATAGCTTTGTAATAAACTCCCTCGATAATAATATTCGGAAAACAATATTATGTGTCTTTCTCGTGTTAAATTTTTTTACATTACCTCGTTAACATGTTTCAGCCTGTTATCGGCCATCTTCAGAACTGGTTGTTGCTGGTCTTGGCGCCTTTTGTTTGTGTTTCCTGTGGGAGTGTGTTTGTGTAGTGTAATGTGGAGTCAAAGAGTATGTGTGTTCTGAAATTGAGTTGTGTGTTGAGAATTTCATTTGGATGTGTTTTTGTGTGTCTACATATTTCGTATTGTCCTCCTGTGTTTAGTTTCTGGCATTTCGGTTCAATGTGTAGAATTTCTATGTCTGTGTTGATGTCTCTGTAGGTGTGGTTAGCAATTTGTAATGTGTTCTGCATATGTGGAAGTGTTTTGTAGTTTTGTTATGGCTATAATAGAAATTCTACACATTCAACCAAAAAGCCAGAAACTAAAACAATACGAAATATACAGACACACAAAAACACATCCAAATGAAATTCTCAACACACAACTCAATTTCAGAAAACACACACACACACACACACACACACACACCCTGTGACTCCACATTACACTACACAAACACACCCTCACAGGAAACACAAACAAAAGGCGCCAAGACCAGCAACAACCAGTTCTGAAGATAGCCAATAACAGGCTCAAACATGTTAACGAGGTAATGTAAAAAATTTAACACGAGAAAGACACATAATACGTTTTCCGAAGTGATATAGTGTTAAAAGTTGTGTAATCAAAATGAATAATAATAGTTGACACGTGGTGATTGAAATTATACAAATTCCAAATCAAGATTGCTAATTTACAGGATAAAATCAAGACAGGCCTAGTAATTAAATATATTACATACAGTATATCATCATCATCTTCTGCTTCTTTTTCTTCTTCATCCTCTTTGCTGAAGCTATTGCGACGTCACTGACAAATGCTGATTCAAACTCTTAACAGGTGTGAAGTCGAAATGAGTCAAAGGGTTCCATCTTTTTCATTAATATCATCATCGTCAACATAATCTAGGTCAGGAGGAGACTGACACAAATAGCATATCCTGCAAGACGCCGTTCCCATGGAGACAAGAGATCCCCAGTATTAAGAGGGTCGCGTTGTCTTGACCAGGAAATCGAGAAGTGTTGTAACCCGGCGCATCCGGTCTGTGTAAAGTAACCCACTGGAAGCAAGACTGGAAGAAACGTGACAGCCTCCTTCCGGCTTAATCGCTGTCATGCTTGTGAGGAAACAATCAGAGAAAAGTGCGAAGGACATCCATAGGAACAGAACCGGGGAATGCGCGCGTATTGTTTTGCTCACCGTTGATTTATCGTATGTGCGATATGTGTGTATGTCTAATGCGTGATTCGGGTTCCGCATACTGCGGATAGATGGCAGGACTGTGACCCATTTTCAAATTGCACACCACTCCGGCGGGCCACGTTATACACGTGATGTGTATCTGTGAAGAGTTATGTCATGTATTAGGATGAGCCTATGTTAAGTGTTCGTGTAAGTGTAGTGTAGGGAATAGGCGAGGACAATGATGGTGAGGAAAGGAGAAGGGGAAACCCGGTGCCGGTACGTAGCCTACTCCTGTCGAATAGCACCAAGGGGCCCGCCAGGTTTAACGTCCCCATCCAACGGACGAATCACTATCAACAGTGACATATGCCTTCCCTTCATATGCACTGCGGAGAGATTTGAGATTTAACCCAGACATATTGGTGCACAATTTAGTGATTAGAAGTTGTGCACCGACATCTCTCCTAGTCCCGAGGTAGAAATTTTACAAGAAAACTCGGGCTGGCTAGTCTGGAGGCAGACACTCTACCGCAGAGCTAACTCGGTGGGCATGTGCGATGTTAGGATTACACTAGGTCTATAAATTTTTAGGGCAAACGTAAACACAGGTCAGCCGTAAGCGGCAAGCTCAGATCACACTGTGGTGGGGCAGTGGAATGGGGTCACTGAGTTACGCTGTATATAAATTTTGAAAATTTAGGAATTAAATCAAATTTGATTTAGACCTGATAATTTTTTGTTAATAAGGATGTTTTTTGATGTATATTACTATAAGTATACGAAATCCAAGAAATTAGGTTGAAAATGTGCTGAGCAGCGTAATGTAACGCGTATACTGCGCTCTGCGAGACTCAATACAAAAATTCTATTAATCTCATTTCAACGTAATTTTGTTTGGACTTAATTAACTACAGCTTTAATTGCACTTAGTACGTATTAATCGTTGAAGGTATTTATTTATGGAGAGTCGCTTGTCTACACAACTTTTAAGATCCCTTACGCGAGCCAATCATATGATCGCATTGAATGACCTCACTCTGCAGTACATAAGTGATGGACTACGGCTGCACGGATACAATGTCTATTTCACAATAATGTATTTCTAAAATTGGGAAATAAGTTTGAAATTATTTGGCATCGCATCGATGTTTATGTAGACTTAGTATTATCACTAGACGTCGGAAGTTAAGGCACTAAAAATGGTATTTTAGACTCTAAAAACAACAAAAAATAAGGCAATAAAAGGCACTGAAATTATATTGAATCACTCATAATTCATAAAGTAAACATCCGTAAGGCCACAAGTAACTTAACAAAGTGCACTGGAAAAGTAGTTTCTCTGTTGTTTGGACTTGTTTCACTTGTACTTATTCATCCAAAACTTCATGTCCATAATTTGGGTTATTGTACAATAAACAAGCAACTTTTCAAGATTAAAACACAAACTTCTGTCACGTTTATTCAACAAAATCAGTTTATATGCTGAAAAAGATCTCTCAAAGTATACTGATGTGACTGGAGCACACTTAAACAGTGCCATCCTGGCTACATAATAATAATAATAATAATAATAATAATAATAATAATAATAATAATAATAATAATAATAATAATAATCGTTCCATTAGTAGTGAAAGCAAGAAATTCTGCTACTCACTGACGATATAAAGAAGCTTTCGATGTTTTCAATTTTGGAATTTTTCACCATACAACAGTACCCTCACAAAGACAATCTTACACTGACTGTGTACTTCGTGTTCTCAACACAGTGCTGGAATCAGAAGGACAAGGTCGATTCCGGAATAAGCAAAACAATGTCTCATTGCAATAGTGTGTCCCATATCTATGGCTATTACAAGAACTGCAATTTCCTTAGTTTCCAACGCATAAGTAAATGCAGTATTGTTGAGTGAGTAGTCATATAAAGAAAAAGGCAAAAAAGTACATATAAAAGCAAAAAAAGAGCAAAAAGTACATATTAAAGCTAAAAAGGCTAGATCAAACTTCATCAGAATGCTTCATTTCTCATGATTCGTGCACATTTACTGAAAGCCTTTAAATATGAACATTCAATTAAAATAGGCATTTTCCTAAACATCCGATGTCTAATTTATCACCCAGAGCTGTTCAGCTCTGAGAATTATTCCGTATAGAAACTGCATCTATTGGAAATGTTCCATAAATTGCTTATTATGAACAACTTGCAAGTGGCCGATATGACACTCCACTTGTCAGGGAAAGGATAATAAAAGTTGTGTGCATAGGATAAGGTGACAATTAACACACTTGGAAAACGACGTGACGTCAGCCCGTGTTCTGATAACCTTGGACTGAGGTCCACCGTGCTGGTCACGTGCAAAATGGTGGGAGGACGGAAACAATGTTTTGTCATTCATGAAAAGTTTTTATCGTGTGTTGCAAATGCGGATAATACAGTCACCAGAGGTGATGAGAAATTTCACCCGTGACTCTCGGATTCCACGCTTCACGCCATTTTCGAGATCCCGAGTCCTGGCTCGGAGCGTGCCATGTTGGTTGTTAGGTTAACGCTGAATGGCCTTCGGAAATACCTGTTTTATCTGTACACTATTTATGGGAAATTTCAAAGAAAGTGTGGAATACGAAGAATAATGAAACTGAAAATCTTTTAGAAATCATGCATTAAAAATTTTACAAAATTATGGTGGTGCCCAAGCTAATGGGAGTGAAAATCATAGATCAAACCTACGGATGAAAGAAAAACCAAGTTAATAGACAGTAGTTCCAGACAACAGTAACGTAGTAAGAAGACTCACTCAAAAGGACAAAACCTAAAGACTACTGCAGTGATTTTGTGGGGTGAGGTCATTTCGGCTCCCAATAACCTGTTTTGACTTTTGGCTGTTAATTGGGGCAGGTCGTTTTCGCTCCCATAGTAACATCGAAGGTCGGTCGTTTCGGCTTCCCCTTCAACACTGGAGACTTGTATCGGCTTCTGCTTCGTATTTAACAGGTTTAGGACTAATATATTGGCATGGTTAAAAATTTTGTTAACGTAAGAACGTTTCGTCTAAGTTATAAACATTGACTTGAAAATTTGTAGCTCACTTTTTTCATGTACTGAATTCTAGTGATCTTCTCTTGTTGGCTGCCTCAATAATAATAATAATAATAATAATAATAATAATAATAATAATAATAATAATAATAATAATAATAATAATAATAATAATAATAATAATAACAATAATAATAATGTTGGTGCCCAAAGTAACTCTACCTTCTTCTTTTGCAACGAAAAAAAAAAACATTTTGGACACATCTAACTTCATTACAAATTGACTTAGAGTGAAGATTGTCACATAAAATTACTTTTTGCATGATCGTGTTTTTTGCTGTATTTACAGCTATTGTTGTTAGGCCTTAAAAGTTAGAATTCTCACATAGAAACTTGTTGCTAGGGAAACCATTCTTCATAACATAAAACTATAGTGAAATAGACCCATTCAAGTGCCCTTAGTGTTAGTTACCATTACAGTCAGTTTTGCGAAGGCTTTGGAATAATATTGCTCTAAATTTTCAATGCAAAATATATATACTGTATTTGCCATTTTGAAATATGATCGCGTAAAAATGTTGTACAATAGGCCTATACGTTTGTGAAGTGCATAAAAAAATTTCCGAAAATGAAATACTCGCTATGCTCGTTTTTCAAACTATTCCTCGATTTTGTAAAAAGCACTTTCCAGCCTTGTACTGTATCTTGAACTAATGATAAGATATTATGCTACATTGTTATGTGTATTTTAGAAAAAAAATATATATATAATATTCTATTTACATTTTTGGGATCAACTATTCCTATGTCTAACTGATTTAAATGAATAATTTTACTGTGAAATATTGCTTCATGTTTAAGCTTTAAATTTAAGTTTTTTGCGCATTTGGAAGGCCACTTTGTGTCTGTTTAATGGATAAAAATATGGCAAAAATGTTAAACAAGAGAAAATAGGCGTTAAAGATAGTGCATGGTGTAGAAATTAGAACATGTTTATATTATAAAGGCCCAAATAATTAAGGAAGTATTGAGATAATAGATACAAGTTATATAATCTTGAAAATAGACGAAATGAGCTTTCAGATGAGGCAAAATCTTATTTAAGCCTACCAGAATTTTGAAGAAAACATGATAGTTGTTCAAAATAGCTGAAATGACACCGGGAATCTGATAAAACTTTCCCTTTAGTTGTTCCATCTAACTTCCAATACAAATTAAAAAAAAAACTTTATCCCGGAATTGTATCCCTGGTTAAGAACCGTTGGCTGAGTTGGATCTGGGTCAAGGAACCTGGTCATCATCTCATTTCTTGATACACGACAATATATGATTTCGAAACGTATCTGTAATTTAAAAAGAATCGCTAAGTGAAGAGTGCCTACTTAACAAATACCAAATTTCAGGGAAATCCATTGAGCTCGTGCATTCTGGGCCGCGTTGTTGGGATACCGTCACCTTGGCATAGAATGCGGGCCGCCAATGAGTTCAAGTCCTCGGGTAGCGGATTCGTCCTTAGCGGAAAGTGAAGGAGAATCGTCCGGCAGAATGCCTTGCTCAGTTCTCCTCACTTCTCTTACGGGTAGTCTACAACTCGGCTTGCATAATGAAGGCAGTATTGCTCTAGCAGCGCATTCTACCTGAATTACGGATACGTTATCTTCATAAACATAACCGGCAGCCGTGATATAAATAGTGTTTTAAGATATAGTCTAAGTGATGTAACTTACTTTACACATAAAGTCTCTGCGGTGGTTGAGACTCTAGGGGCCGTATTCATAGACATTCTTAGCGCGGGCTTCCGGTGGATGATCAGCGAACTAACGTTTTTCGTATTCATAAACCAGTGTTAGCGATATGATATGATATGATATGATATGATATGATATGATATGATATGATATGATATGATATGAATCCTGTACAAGTAATCAGTCGATAGCCGGGGCTAGTTTAGCACGCTCGTAGCGCGGGCTAGCGAAATGTCTATGCATAGCACCCTAGATCTTTGGCTTATCACGCAGGCTTCCGAGTTCGAGTACCTCACATGGGATTTTTAAATTGTGGCAAATTGGGCAGGGCATGGTTGCGTCCCAGGGTCAGGTAAGATGCAGCGGATAAAAAAGGGTCCCTGTTTTGTGGGCATAGTTGCGCCCCGTTCTCATCAGGTAGAGAAAAGGAACATGGCATAGTTGTGCCCTGATGAAACAGGTAGAGAAGAAATTACGGGAACTCGAGCCTCGTAATCACCCAACCTTATTGATGTCTTATTCGATTTAATATTCATTATCGATACCGTTAAAATGAACACAATGAAGTTGGCAGTACATTATTAACTGTTTTTCTACTGTTTATGCAGTGATTATCGATAGCCTACCGTTAAAATGAACACCATGAAGTTGACAGTACTTTATTAGCTGTTTTTCTACTGTTTATGCAGTGATTATCGATAGCCTACCGTTAAAATGAACACCATGAAGTAGGCAGTACTTTATTAACTGTTTTTTACTGTTTATTCAGTGATTATCGATAGCCTACCGTTAAAATGAACACCATGAAGTTTACAGTACTTTATTAACTGTTTTTCTACTGTTTATGCAGTGATTATCGATAGCCTACCGTTAAAATGAACGCCATGAAGTTGGCAGTACTTTATTAACTGTTTTTCTACTGTTTATTCAGTGATTATCGATAGCCTACCGTTAAAATGAACACCATGAAGTTGGCAGTACTTTATTAACTGTTTTATACTGTTTATTTAGTGATTATCGATAGCCTACCGTTAAAATGAACACCATGAAGTTGACAGTACTTTATTAGCTGACATATTCAAATAAGTGAGTCGTTGGAATATGGGGCCTTAGCTATCTTGACATTTTATTAGTTATTTTCACACCGTCTATGGCGTATAGTAAGGTTAATTTAAAATGAATGTTAAGTTCAGTGAAAAGGGTAAAGAGTTAATAATTCACAATGGTTCTAAGTTTCGATTTGTGAAACCCTGTACCGTAGGGTTAAGATATCGGTGTACAAACGAAAAAATGCAGTTCATTTATTGTGTGTGATCGATAAAAAAAAGTGTTATTTTAAATAGCAAAATTGCTCATATGCTATCTGATTTCAGTGCAGCTACCACTATAATATTTTAAGTAGGCCTAATTTACTTACTTTATGAGAATCACTTTCGTGTTACTATGCCCATCGGGGCGCAACTATGCCATGTCCATTCTGCTACCTGACTTCTTCGGGGCGTAACTATGCCATGTCTATTCTGCTACCTGATTTCTTCGAGGCGCAACTATGCCATGCCTAGGCGTCCCAATTGACCTCGGAGCGCAACTATGCCATACCGGGCAGATTTAGAGGGGTTCTTGTTGCGGTCTCCAGTTTCTCTACGTTAGGTATCCACATAATTTCGTCTGGTCCCCAGTACATTATCATTTCACTGCAATCCCCTATCGCCTGCTGGCGACACACAGAGGGAAAGTGGAGTTGCTTGCTCGAAGTTGGATACTCAGCGAACCTTAACATAGTCAGCTAATGTGGATTAGGAATGCAGCTAGCTCGGATCAGCATAAAAGTTTTCTCAAATGGACATAGTGCTAAGATTCGCTCTTCCCCTTCTAGATATCAACATGTACAGACCGATTATTTAGTTCCTGACAGCTCAGCGACACGAAAGAGGGGAAATAATAGCAGTAGTGGGGAGAGTTCTGGAATGGAGATAAGGGCGAGCGATCAGTAAAGAAATGCAGTGCAGCTTAATTGTACTAGAAATATACTGCTATACCGCATGCGTGACATCCGAACGCTCTGACTGCAGGCGACAGACTAACTTGAACATCCCTTAATGGACTCGCCTGACCCAGGCGCACATCATCGGCGACTGTCAGGACTAAATAATCGTACTGTACTGTATGTGAAAGTCTCATGCGCGCACAAGGAACAAAGGATATTTTTGCAATATGTTTATGTAATGTATACTTAGGGGCTATTCACAAATGGCTTTTAAAGAACTCGGAAGTTCACATAAGCCTGTCATCGGCTCCTATCCTGAGCAATATCCCACCTCCCTCAAATCCATTTTAATATTATCCTCCCATCTACGTCTCAGCCTCTCAAAAGGTGTTTTTCTCTCAGGTCTCCCAACTAATAAATACTCTATATGCATTCCTGGATTCACCCTTATGTGCTACATGCCCTGTCCATTTCAAACGTCTGGATTTAATGTTCATAATTATGTTAAGTGAAGAATATAGTACAGTTCTGCGTTGTGTGACTTCCTCCAATCGCCTGTAACTTCATCCCTCTTAGCGCTAAAAATTTTTCTAAGCACCTTATTCTCGAACACTCTTAACCTCTGTTCCTCTCTCAAAGTGAGAGTCCAAGTTCTATAACCATACAGAACAGGTAATATAACTGTTTAATATACTCTAACTTTCAGTTTTTTTTTAAATAGACTATATGACAAAAGGACAGTAATATTATACCCTTTCAAGTGGTCGGAATGCGTTAACCCTCAAAAAGTATTATTTTAACGTGAAACGTCATCTGACAATAGTTGCTAAGCAACGGCAATGAGTTACGTCACATAATTCTAACGTTTATTGTGAATACCTGCACACATATAGGCCTATGATAAAGAAATTAAGGAAACATGATCAATAATACAATACATAAATTTGTTAAACTTATTTCACTCTCTATCATATTCACAATCCTTATAAATAAGAATAAATTTTTTAAAAACCTAAATATCATGCTAACACCCAACGGAGTACATTGCAATTAATTGCAAACCACCGGCGAATCTCATTCGGCTAAGACGTTTGCCTGCCGATCCGGAGTTGCGCTCGGGCGTGGGTTCGATTCCCACTTGGGCTGATTACCTAGTTGGGTTTTTCTGAGGTTTTCCCGACCATAAAGCAAATGTCAGGTAAACTATGGCGAATCCTAGTCCTCATCTCGCTATCACCAATACTATCGAAGCTAAATAACCTCGTAGTTGATACAAGTCGTTAAATAAACAAATAAAAAAAACAACAAACAATTTCATTTTTTTAATCTAGGAAGGAAGCGAACGGAAATCCGTCGACAGCTAATGCAATTAAGAGCACAACTTTTCAAAGAACGTGAAATCTCTTCTGGTGGATTTCGAGCGCGGGTTACACCACAAAGATAGATCAGGCATTTTACTAACGACCTATTATTATTATTATTATTATTATTATTATTATTATTATTATTATTGCTGCAGCAGTTTATTTTACTTAGTGAAATTGGTAACATGAATTCCCCAATTACAAAGTTGTTTCACAGGCTCATAGTACAGTATACAGTTTTGCTTAGTTAATTCATTAATCTGTTATATTTTTATATAAAATGTGCATAAAGTCCATACTTACTTCATCGGTACAACTCTATTGTACATAACAGTGAAAATACGAGGATATTTACTTCATTTACAGGTAAGTAGTAAGTTGTATACAGTAATGTTAAATGTTTTTAATAGACGATTTCTAGAGAAATAGACTCCTGTCAAAACAATAAAGGCTTTCAAATATATCAAAGTTTTAAAATTTAACTTCAAGAAGGAGAAAAAACATGCTGGCGTTAAAAATAAACGAAATATGAGCGAAAAAATACATGAATAAATAAACCACTGCTTCATTTCAATTCCGCTCCATTACGCCTCAGGCCGCAAGGTAACCTGGGAAACCAAACACGAGAGCTGACTGACTGTTTAGGTAGTGATAACTCCACTGCATTATACGAGAGGCTTGTTTATGACCGGCTTGTACTTGTACGTCGGATTTTAACCTTGTCTATTAGGAACGTAACCTTCTAGCAATAAATCCGTAAGGTCAATCATTCTGCTACGCTACCACGAACAGAGACGATATGTGGATTCGTTATACACAGTAACGATTTAAAAGCAAAGGTTAGGAAATTCAAACAATAACGTAACATCTCAAATATCTTAATTTTCCACTATAGCAAAAGTACTTCAAAACGGTCAAAGTTTAAACATAAGCTATTATTTAAACATCTTTAATTCTACGCTTTTAAAGCTGATATTTTACATTAGTAATGAAAACAAAAGTACGCATGTAATTTCTGCTCTGCTAAAATGTCTAATTCTTATTCGGGTAAGTTTGTAGGGTTCAATATCGAAGTTTTGCACCATGTTATTAGATGTTGAGCTCTTTATCAGTGTTTTTTCCTAATAAAAGACTTATTCCACCCATTTTGGCATCTTTAAATGTGATATTTATGTAGCAGTAACAAGATCATTCAAAGTACAAGCTAAAAGGAACACAGTTCTAAGTATACAGTTTCTGCCAAAAGTTAAGGACACCAATTCAAAATAGACGTTTCATCCTCCCTTATAGTTATGTGAAACCCATTGATTGTTTATACAGAGAACAAATGCCTGTGAAAATTAAGATTTTTTTACTGTAAACCATGTACTGTGGATTATATAACAATTTCTCTGTTACGAAAACGTATTGAAAAATTACGTTTTTGTAGAATGGATGTACTCATAGCAATGAATTTTGGGATAGAGTTAGGTATTATTTGAAGTCATTTTTCCAAATTACAATAATCTGTCATTTCATGCCCATACTCACTGAATTTCGACCCATTCCCACTTTTGTTCAAGGAATTAATCTGACCTTTCCACATCTGTAGCAAACTCCACAACTGTTTACTAAAAATGGACTGAATAAGCTGATTGACCAGTTTTTACTAACTCTCAGTGTTATGATGTAAATGGCAGTGGCGTTTCCTGATCAATTTGCCGCGAATTTCAAACTCAAGAGAATTTAAAAAAACTGTAACCTTTTCCTATATAAAAGAAAGAAAAAACTGGATTAAAAACCGTGGACGAGCTGTCACAAATTTTTAAAATAAAAAGTGATAATTGCACAAGAAACATTTCATATAATGTCTAACTCTATCCCAAAATGCATTGAACTAAGTACACTCACTCTGTAGTAATTAATTTGTTCCCTATAAACAAATTTAATTTTTCAATAAATTTTCATAACAGAAAAATTGTTGTATAATCCACAGTTTGAAAGACAGAGAGCTTGGGTTTGTAGTAAATAAGCTTTATTTTTCACAGGAATTTGGTGTCTGTATAAACATCACGGGTTTTAACATAGTACAAGAACAAAAATGAAACCACTTTTGAAGGGATGTCCTTAAACTTTTGGTAGAAGCTGTAGAAATTATGGAGAAAAAGTCAGGGCGCTCCAGTTTATCCGGTTCTAAAATAGAAACGCGATTGCCTCTTGTCTCCAAATAAATTAGTGGCATTATAACAAACATGGAAAGTAAACTAAAGCGATTTGGCGACTGACTCGACCTGACAACCTGTCAGGAACCGTAGGAAGATAGGCAACGTTAAGTTGTCGGGCGGGCATGAGGCCACAGTGACTAACGCAAGAGGCGGGTGACTAATGCCCGCTAACAATGAAGCACTGACCCACAAACACTTGTTGATGTTGCTATAAATAAGGAAGTACCTGTGAGTAAGCACGCTAACCTCTTACATCCCTACAGTGTCAGATAAGCAACACATTAAGCAACTAAATCGTGGAGGCACACAAAACGCGACAGATATCAATTTAAATTTTATTGTTTAGTCAACTATCCAAAGACAGGTTTGAACCTCATAAGTGACACCAATTAGACATCACTCATGAGGCAACTAAGCCAGAGGATAATGGGGTAGGGTGACTAGTTTCTTTCCCTCTCCATTGCATACGACGCCGATTATAGTCTGTGCATTTCGAAATGATGGCTCAAGGTCAAGCAATGGAGTGCATTTGCCATGTGTGTTTAACGCAATGCTGGACCATTCTTCTTTATCTTAACTAAACTCAGTTGGGACAGCCGGAATTAGCAGTGCTTCAGTTCACAGTTTTCAGTTCAGTGACTCTTACTTGAGGCGTGTAATTGCAAAATCAGATACATCACTTTTTTTTTAAGTAAGTTAACGTTATATTTCATATCTTCATATGATTATACAACTGCTATGGCACTGTTATGCTCCAAAGCCAAATACATCATATGAGTTTATATGATGAAAAATAGTATTGGTTGCAAATCCTTGGTTCCTTGCAAACGTTTTTCCTTCATACTGAAAAATTATGTTTTAGTGATGTATCTGATTTAGCAACTAAACGCCTCACTTGGTTTGTACGTGACCTTGATCCGCCAGTTCGAAATGCACAGATTAAAGTAACATATTACAATGCCACATACTTATTTAACTAGCTAGCTAGCTAGCGAGTACAAATTAAAATTATAAAACAAAAATGTTTCTAGCCACTGCCATAAGAGCCAGGTTCGTGTACGGTGTGGTCTTAGTCAATAATATAGGTTAACATAAAATTTACAAAGACAGTTTACTAAATACAATAAATAACTTAATTCAAACCAATGAATAAGACACAAGAGCCAAAAAAAGAAGAAAGAGAAATAGAGAGAAAATAATATACATTGACAATCAGACAGAAGCCAGTGATATTCAATAAAAACATGAATATAGTCGACAGAAATAAAAGGTAAAAAAATACGCACATTTGTTAATATTATATATCATGAATAATTTTATAAATTTCTTTTTTAAAAGGTTCAATTTTAAAATATTTCAAATTTGGAAAATGGTTTGTAATTTTATTATAAATTAAATAAAATGAGAAATACTAATAAATATATGAGTCGTAACTTTTAATCCGTATCCAAGTAATGTAACCGGGCAGATTGATGATGTCACTATTGTAACTCAATCATTATTCGAGTATGCTAGGCAAGCAAGGAAGTTATGCTTTGCACGCGTCTTTCTTCATGCGTCTCACCTTCTTAGTGGGTAAAATACATTTGCCTGGAGCATGTAATATTTAACTTATCATAACTAACAGATACTGAGTCTTTACATTATAATTAGCAACGTTGCTTAAGCGCGAATGGCTCGTGTTGTTCTGGGCTCCATGGACTGTCGCATGAAAAAGAATGCAGTTATTCATTTATTACCAGGGAGGCCATAATGGTAGGTAAAATGAAATGTATTAGTAGCAAGACGATGAGAGTAGAAACTGCATGCAATACTTGGTCCGTTCCATCTTCGTTCTGCACGGATAACGAATCAACATCTGGCATGCATAAATAGCAAAACTGATTGTGATGATGGTGGTGGGACGAAGACGATGATGATGATGATAATAATAATAATAATAATAATAATAATAATAATAATAATTCACGATCAAGTATCGTAATAATGAACATCCATTGAAATTGTCACCGCAATATTATTCTGAACGATGTGCAATAAAACATGACGTGGTGAAATGATAAAACAAATCGAAGCTTTCAGAGAAAACTTGCTTCACAAGCAGTTTGTTTAGTTAACTGTCCGAAGAGAAGTTCGAACCTCCTAAGCGACACCAAGATATTACTCGTGAGGCAACTAAGCCAGGAGATAATGGGGTAGGGTGGCCAGTTCCTTTCAGTTGGACAATAACTTCATTTGGGTCAAAATTATATAAATTCTTAACAGAATAATTACTGATTAATATTTGTTACTTATAATGAAACTAACATCTGTCCATTCTTATTATTACCATTAGGACGAATCCAGAAATGCATATAGAGTGTTAGTTGGGGGCCGGAGGGAAAAAGACCTTTGGGGAGACCGAGACGTAGATGGGAAGATAATATTAAAATGGATTTGAGGGGGGTGGGATATGATGATAGAGACTGGATTAATCTTGCTCAGGATAGGGACCAATGGCGGGCTTATGTGAGGGCGGCAATGAACCTTCGGGTTCCTTAAAAGCCAGTAGGCCTAAGTATGTAAGTAAATAGAATACAAAACCTGTAATGGCAAAATCTCATTGCATTAATATTCTCATATCAGTATATTTTAGATTTATATTTTGCTTCCTATGACATAGTTCTAGTTACCTTCTATTATATCATTTTTCATCATTTTAACCAACTAGCTATTTCAACTTAATTATAATTCTTTACATATTGGATATAGACTGAATTGAATTAAATTAGCTCATAAATTACTACTTTTTCTTAAAGATCTTATCTCAATTTAAATAAACATGTACTAATCGTTAAAACTTAACTGAAGAATATTGCTGGAGAATCTTTTAAGTGTATTGTAAATATTCATAATTTAAATATCTATGTAACTATTGTATTAAGGTTGGTTGAGTGGAAGAGAAGGCCTCATGGCCTTAACTTTGCCAGTGAAAATAAAACATTATACTCTATCCCTTCTCCATTGCATACATCACTGACTAGGAACATATTTCAACAAGCACTTTGTACAATAAAATTAATTTTAGAACCTCCCTTAAGAGTAAAATGAAGAAAGATGACCGAAATATGGTTGAGCCAAATACTAATTAAGTTGGAAACCGAAGTACTCTAAGAAATCCCGATTCACAGCCAGCCACTTATCCTACCAACCTAAGAGACTCTACCGAGAGTCAAATCCAGGTCTCGTAGTGATAAGCTGCCAGCTCACATGCTCGGGTCGCCAACTGGCATAGAAATTCTGAGTCACCGAGTAACTACTTTGTTCTTGGTAATGACACAATGAGCAAGCTGATTCCTAAAACTACTTTACAAGAGTTTCATATAAAAAATAAACACGCGTTAAATGACCAGAGATAGCCCTTACGCGTTTTAATTGGCACAAGGCGGCGAGACTGGAGATCTGCACCAGATAAGATCGCGCTGGTTTCTGCCACCAGACTCGTGAACAGGGCCGAAGATAATTGGACCAAAGTCTCTTCGATTAGTAGGGGGAGCGTTATAGAACTCCAAACCT
Organism: Periplaneta americana; assembly: GCF_040183065.1. Taxonomy (NCBI): domain Eukaryota; kingdom Metazoa; phylum Arthropoda; class Insecta; order Blattodea; family Blattidae; genus Periplaneta; species Periplaneta americana. Next base: position 107,811,266 of record NC_091127.1, on the reverse strand, counting down.
CCTCCTCCTCATCCTCAAAAAGTGGCTGCAGTGCCTGTCTGAGACTCCCTATCAGCTTCCCTCCGTAATAACAGACCGTGGACGTAAATAGGGGGCCGTGAACCCAACAAACATTATCCGTCCCAACTCTATCAATACACACAATTCAGAAATCAAGTGTAAAGTCCAATGATTAGAGTATTATAATAATGACAGTATCTAATAGTAGTGATAATCTTTCTACTTTTAAGAGATACTAGAATTGAATTTTTGGCCAAAATGGTAAAAATAAATATATTTTTGTTTACATAAATAATTACCTTATACATGTGTTTAACGTTCTGTCCTATATTTAGCCCTCGCCTACTACTTTTAGAGTCGACCTGGTTGGCGAGTTGGTATAGCGCCGGCCTTCTATGCCCAAGGTTGCAGGTTCGATCCCGGGCCAGGACGATGGCATTTAAGTGTGCTTAAATGCGACAGGTTCATGTCAGTAGATTTACTGGCATGTAAAAGAACTCCTGCGGGACAAAATTCCGGCACATCCGGCGACGCTGATATAACCTCTGCAGTTGGGAGCGTCGTTAAATAAAACATAACATTTTACTACTTTTAGAGGTGTGGTGACAATTTTTAAAATGCTACATTCACTAAAAAATGCGTTTTCTCAAAACTACGTTTTTGGTCAATAATAAAGTTCCTAACGGCTTCCTTCCATTTGCTCCGATTTACACGAAACTTTGCAAGAATACTCAGCATATTACATTACACAAAACTGTGAATGGAATCAGTTCTTCACTAAAAACTTTACGTGATATGAATTTTTAATTTCTAAAGATTAAACAAAATTATCAAGCAAACATGATTTGTAACGAAATTTTTATCTCATGAACCAATTCTCAAATTAAAAAATCCATGCGCACTTTTCTTTATCATGAAATTAGAAGATTTTAAAAATCAAAAACAATTCTGAAGCCGTCAGGGATGTTTTGAATTTACGCATAATTTGATATCATTAAAATGCGTGAAAATTAATATCTAAGGAACTAATAAATGAAACTTGATGAAATTTGATACTGTTATTTAAACGTACAGACACAACAAACCCGCCGAATTTGAAAGAAATTAATCAAAAACTTTAAAAGTTTCAAACCTCAGTTTCAGTGTCCCCCAAGTTGCTGTCCCACTCTGTTCTTATTCGTGTAATATTATGGCGAAAGGGAGTAAGATAAAACAGGTCAACACATGACAAAACCATGCCATAATATACCCATGTCGACAGGGTAATGAATCTTAATCTCCCTGCACGAAATTGAGCCACGGTCCGATGTACAGTAGCTACAAACGTTATCGCTTGAACTATTGCGGAAGAAAAGTTTGGCTTTTTTTAAAACTGTATTCAGAATTCAGACACGTCCGATGATTGGTAACTATACGAGTCCCCTCATTAGGGTCACATCAGTGAATCTTATTTAAGATCACATCATTGAATCTTATCTGTTTATCCTACATACGTCATGCTAGGCAAGACCAAGTAACTACACCAAAGCTCTTCACACGCTACCAGCTTCAGCAGCAGCAGCAGCAGCAGTAGTAGTAGTAGTAGTAGTAATGATGATGGTTATAATAATAATAATAATAATAATAATAATAATAATAATAATAATAATAACAGAGGAGAAGAATCTATATAGATGTATATCGTCGTTGTTCCTGCAATAACTCCTATGTGCAAAATATAAAATTTTTCAGTAGAAGGAAAAAACACATTTATTCATCCTATGGCAGCCGTACATAGGAGACTGTGAATTCTTATATTTTCGAAACAAAGAAATATAATGACAAACAGCTACGCCAAAGACGGCGTGACGACATAAAAAAAGTAATGTTAATTTTCAAACAAAGTTTGAAGTCTAGTGTTACGGCTCAGTCTAAATATCTGTCCTTCCGGAGCTGCGGTTCTCAGCATGTGGTCCGGGAAAACTAAGAATAGACGCACGTCAGGTCGTCTTTTTTCGAGAGTCGAGTAATAAGATGACCATCCACCTTCGTTATCAAGTTAAAGTGATGGAATTAATCAACATTCATTTATAGTGAGAACTATCGTTAGGCGACTGATGAGTTACGAATATAAGACTACTTAACTGCGAAGCTGGTGTGAATAGCGATTCATTTTCGATGTGTTAGACAGCTGACGCTAAGGAACATCTGCTGTATTACCCAGGGACCAGCGATCGAATCCCGCAGGCACTTGAAAACAACTTCCTCTGCTGTTATTAATCTTTCTCCCGCTATACACGACTTAACACGACTCCGAAACAATGGCTATTAACGTTTTAATACTGTTCTCTTACCAACGCAATCTAAATGAATTCTACTTGTCATTGGTACGATGAACCCTTGCCATTACCGATCACAAATTAACAAGAAACAGTAAGAGAAGCCTTTTTATTGTTCACCGCGCAGATGTTCAATGAGAATATCAAAATACTGAAACTTATTTTTCAATACAATAGTTAGTTTAACATAGCCTAAAACAACCGGGGCTGTTAAGATGAATTAAATATTTTAGACTAATCCTGTCAGATAAATTGAGGACTGAAATTTTGTTGCTATTTATTTCTTCGTTATTATAAATAAATTGCCAAGGAAATTTAAGAACTAAGAAGAGATAAAAATGTGGGACTCCTATCGGACGGCTGCCAATATGAAACATCAACCCGGGATTACTTTGTGGAGACCGCAATGTCGGAGAACACGAAGTACCAGTAACAAAACGAGTTCGATATTTTGTTGCATCCGGAGGAAATGACAACCCTATATAGGCCTACATGTGAAATCCCAACTTCTAAAGGGTTGAAGTGGCAGCCCCATCATCAGCCCAACTCCGCAACAGACTGCTACAAGAACTGATGAATTTGAGGCGAAACGGTCAGATTACGTACGTTGCTGCTGATTATTATTATTATTATTATTATTATTATTATTATTATTTATTTTAGTAGATTATTTTACGACGCTTTATCAACAGCTTAGGTTATTTAGCGTCTGAATGAGATTAAGGTGATAATGCCGGTGAAATGAGTCCGGGGTCCAGCACCGAAAGTTACCCAGCAATTGCTCATATTGGGTTGAGGGAAAACCCCGGAAGAAACCTCAACCAGGTAATTTGCCCCGGGAATCGAACCCGGGCCACCTGGTTTCGCGGCCAGATGCGCTAACGGTTAATCCACAGGTGTGGAAGCTGGGCTGCTGATCCGGAGCTGTGTTCGGGTTTGGGTTGGATCCCCCTTTGGTCTTTGGTTTCTTCCGAGATTTTCCACAGACGTGGGACTGAAGCCGGATGGTCTATGGCGAGTCCTCGGTATCAACCTCTTTGATTTGATTACCCCCCTTTGATTTGATTACCTGGTTGGGTTTTTCCGAGGTTTCCCTAACCAAAAGGCAAATGCCGGGTAATATTTTGGCGAATCCTCGGACCTCACCTCATCTCACTACATCTCGCCAAAATATTGTAAAAAATTGTAGAAAATTACTAAATTGTAAAACTGTAAAAATTTGTAAAAATTGTAATTGTAATATTGTAAAATTTTGACTTGTTCCTCATCTTAGAGCTTCATTGCTCATGTAAGATCTATGGAATAAAATAAATGAATAAATGAATGGATTATTATTATTATTATTATTATTATTATTACTATAATTATTATTGCTATTATTTATTATCATTACACCATCATTAGCATTAGTTTAGATATTTAAAAAATCAATTCTTCAAAGTGGGCTTTCAGAATTATACAAAATAATACAGTGAAACCTCTCCTTAAGGACACCCCCAAAATACGGACACTCCTCATATACGGACAGTTTTTTATATCCCAATTGAAATAATATAGAAATAATGATAAATTTAACTCTCGTTTACGGACACTCTCAGAAACGGACACGGACAGCTGTTTCACAGTTCTAAAGCTTGCTTTACCTCCTGACTGCGGATAGAACTTGAATTTCAAGACCTAATGTATTAAAAAAGATGGAAAATTTAGTTTTGAGAAGTGTACAAAAATCCCTAACATGAAAAAAGACAATAAGGGTCTCGTAGGCTGTCACTAGCCCAGCTGGCTAACCCTTGTTTGCTGGAAGCGGGTGGATAAACAAAGTCATAAAATTCAACCTATCTAATGGGACCAAAGTTCCCGCAATCGTGAAATTGTATTCGACACATGATAGGGATAGTAGGATTATTGTCTTCACTTCAATCAGTTGTTCTGTTTTGAGAAACATGACACCTGAACGTAAAGGTTAAGTTGAAAACTGTAAATTACAGTAGGCTACTGCATAACTGTACACCTAGAATAAAATTGCAAGGCACGGTATTTTATTTTCCTTTTTCGGTTTTATCTACTGTAGTTCAAAGTTGCAAAGAATTTATTGTAGTACAGTAGACTGTATTTAGAATTAAACTACAGCAACACATTTCATTTAAAGCATGAAGGGATACATAATGCATATTATAAATTTACTGTTAGATTGGGGAGCCTCCCTCCCAATAAAGGACACCTCCCAGATGCGGACAGATTGTTACGTCCCTTCTATGTTCGTGAATGAGAGGTTTCACTGTATGGGTACATACAATTTTAATTGTTGGTATAAAATACTGAAGTTATGCCATTTTAAGTAGCGGTAACTGAACGACGCACCGTGAAAGACAAACATAAGATTTGAATTTAAGCAGTGCATAAGCGATTTTCGAGATTCGTGACAAACGGAAGAAGAATCAAGCCTGAATGTCAGTGCCTAAATAGAGTGCATATACATTTTATCTTTCCACGCTCGCATTGACAGCTCCGCTATGCATTGTAGCTTACGCTCTACCTCCGCGAGCGTGGAAATATAAAATGTATGCACTAGATTATATGTAAACATTCATAAAATGACAAAGTTTACTATGATCTATGTTGGGGCCATGTACAGGAAAACAGCCCACAAACAGCGGATATTTCTTTTTTCGACCATTTGACTTCAAGAGACTTCTCTATGAGTAAAGCATCAAAATTATAGGGCACCGTGGGTTTCCAAATCACCTGCAAGTGGGTTTACATTATACTATGATGATCAGCGGCGTTCCGTCTTTCCTAAATATAGACTTCGTTCGTCACAAATTCCAGGAACTCTACGGAATTTGCATCCAGGTTTCTGGGTGGAAATCTGACGAAGTAATATTTCGACAAACTATGAATAAAAACAAACTGGAAAAAATTTCAGATACAATATTATCTATTAAGAACAATAAATAAAAGTAGGCCCATACCTAGATAACGAAAAAAATATAACAATAATGATAACATTTGAGGCGCAATAGTCCAACGTCTACCACTTGAAAAAAGAAGATGCAGGAACAGGAAGAGAAGGCGTTTTGTTAATAACAAAATTCTCACAAAAAAATAAAAGGATTTTAAGATTGCTTAAAACTGTTATTAAACAGATTCTGAGAGTTGTGCCTCTTGTTACATATTCAGACTCAAGTCGTGATCCAGACAAATAGAGTGATTAAGGCACCCGATAGTGTTTGTCCGTCTCAATAACTTTCCCCATGAATACATTAAGTTTGGCTCCTGCTGTACATTGACCTATGACGAATCGCTGAATGGCGGATAATGCGCAGTTGAAAACGTGTAGGCTATACATACAACTCTGTATAAACCGCTAGGAAATGAATAACGCACAATAATATTTATACAAACATATTACGCAGTTACTTTCATATATCTTGCTGATTTAATTATTTTAATCGACAATAAATCGATGTCATAAAATTCATTTAGACCTACATTTTATTAAAAACAGCGTATTTACTTTCGTATATCAACAGGCAATAATACACTGTAATATTTTTATGTTCCTGCAGAAACTACTTGCAGGTTAAGTGCAATTTCCTCGGCGGTAACTGAGTGGTAGACCTTTGGCCTGTCACGCAAGTGGTCCGGTTTCGAATCCCGACCATTTCTAGAAATTTTCATATATGGCGGACGAGTTCGAAGTTGGGGTTTTCCTCGGGGTTCTTCTGTTTCCACACGTTAGGCATCAACACCATTCTGTCATCATTCCACAGCATATTCACCGAACGCTGGCCTAGAAACGAGTGTCGTTGTCTGCTCGAAATCTGGATGCGCAGAGAACATTAGTGTAATCAGCTGGTGTGTGTTGGGAATGAGTCTGGTACGAGAGTTAGTGCACTATTGTGTAGTGTTGGGTCAGAGTGCCCCCGTCCTGAAATTAAATTTATGTACCATTTAATTAAAAGCTGTGTTTCTCGGCTCTCGAGACTTAAGTATCAACTATTGAAGAAATTTATAAATATAGTTTACTAACTTACTACCACAGAAATCAAATAAAACACAAATCTAATCGACATGAATATCGTACTCGAAGACAGAAGTCTACTTTCCCATTAGCTGAGCCTAAATGTCATACAAGTGCAGCTCTTAAACATGGTGCTAGTTTCGGTCCAAGACTTTATAATAAAATTACAAACCATTTTCCAAATTTGAAATATTTTAAAATCGAAGCTTTTAAAAAAGAAATTTAATACTATTATTCATGATATATAATATTAACAAATGTGTGTATTTTTTTACCTTTTACTTCTGTCGACTATATTTATGTTTTTATTGAATATCACTGGATTCTGTCTGGTTGTCAATTTATATTAAATGCGTTTTTTCTCTCTTTTTCTCTTTCTTCTTTCTTTTTGGCTCTTGTGTGTTATTTATTGGTTTGAATTACTGTAAGTTATTTATTGTATTTAGTAAACTTTCTTCGTAAATTTTATGTTAATCTATATTATTGGCTAAGACGACACCGTACACGAGCCTGGCTGTTACGGTAGTGGCTAGAAACATTTTTGTTTTATAATTTTAATATGTACTCACTAGCCAGCTAGTTAAATAAAAATAAATATAGAGCCTGAATCCACTAGATATAAAACCGGAACTGCTGCTGCTGCCGCTGCCGCTACCGCTACCACTAGTACTACCAACAACCCTCAATTTTTTTTTATTTTAGTAGATTATTTTACGACGCTTTACCAACATCATAGGTTATTTAGAGTATGAATGAGATGAAGGTGATAATGCCGGTGAAATGAGTCCGGGGTACAGCACCGAAAGTTACCAGCATTTGCTCATATTGGGTTGAGGAAAAACCCCGGAAAAAACCTCAACCAGGTAACTTGTCCCGACCGGGAATCGAACCTGGGCCACCTGGTTTCGCGGCCAGACGCGCTAACCGTTACTCCACAGGCGTAACAACTCCTCAATGACCTTTCCGACCTCAGTTTTGTAATACTTCTGAACAATAGCCATCCACAAGCAGCGATTCAGCAAGGCCGCTGCGTAAGACATTGAACACACATCACAATCCTTCATTCTCGCTCGACCCTACGCCCTAGGATAACTTTTGCTTTACCAAACACTAGACAAAATTACGACGCAAGCTTTCGCCTGACACAACACAAGACGTCAGAAAGAAAACTGACAAAAATCTATGCCCTAGACATAGAGTGTATGCATTGCCTTAACCACAGTGTACATTACAGGTGCGCCGTATATATAAAGATATAAAAATCTAGCGATACGAAGTTACAGGACATGAATGTAATATTCACATAAACGTCAAGAACAATGACGCCATGTTGATACGGTTGTAGAGCTACGACTTCAGGCAAACCGCACAGCTGTACAGTGAGTACTTTACTGTGTTCCACTGCAGGGTAATAAACCATGTTTAATTAGTCATTGTTGCAGTTATATCACTTTGGAGTATAACCTTAATTAACAGCATATACCTTTGAAAGGTATGTACATAGTTATCTTTGCAGAACTTGTTGGATTTACCTTTATCCACAATGTCCATAAACTATTCCGGAAGTTACCATAGAAACATTAAACAAAGGAACGCTACTTTTGCTTTCATTAACGTGAATGTGTTTTTTATCAAATGACAAGTACTTACGTCATTCATCCAAGCGTCCCCAGCTGTAAGTGACGTGCAGCAGCTGGAAGGCGAACCACGTTGTACTGCAAGACGATAGTCAATGGAGAAATGGTGCAATACCGGTAGGGGAAACGGGACAGCCAGGCGAAAACCTGCCACAAAGAACCGTCTTTGTCCACCGCGAATTCCACTTGTACCAACCGGCATTCGAACTCGAATTACCAACGTGAACGGCCGAGGTTCAAGCTTTCAGTTAATGGTGTTCCATCTGAATTATATCATCAAAAACAACATTAAGGATTAGACCAGAACTGGGCACCAATTGTAGCGTTACGTCACTCACCCCTTTCTTCCACCCTCGCGTCATTGACTCGGTAGGGGAGGGGATTTGTATTCAGTGTCTGCCTTATGTGATTGCGTACGGGCCACAGATACGTCATTCAACGCCGGTGGACTGTGAACGGGGAACCAGCGCTTTCCCCATGCTTTCCACCCCTCTCTCGACAGTTCTGTATCCTGGTTTAAACCATTAGGCCTGTTTCGCTTTACATCAGTAAAATAATTATTTAAACTGGTCACAACCATCTTTTTCGTGGCCGTTCCACATTCCTCCTTCCTCTTTGTTTATATTTGTTTATTAGCCTATTCGTGGTAGACGCGTTCTTTCTATCTTAAGTATGTGTTCATACCATCCCTTTCTAAAATTCTCTATTTTTTTTTCTAGGATACAAGGCATTTCCAGTTCTTCTCTAATTTCATTATGTTTGTGATCCTTTAGGTTTAGGATGTGGCCTGCTATTGATCTCAGCAGTCTCATTTCTGCAGCTTCTACTCTCCTTTTCTTGTTGTTTTGTCAAACTCTATATTTCTGTCCATATAGAAAAGTAGGCACAGTCATCACTTTGTAGAACTTCAACGTTGTCTCCTTCCATACTTTATTCTTTAATGTTCTTTTTATTGTTCCTATTAGCTACTGAAATTTTGAGTTTATTTTCTACATCTTTTTTTTTCTAGTAAGTTATTTTACGACGCTTTATCTACATCTTAGGTTACTTAGCGTTTGAATGAGATGAAGGTGATAATGCCTGTGAAATATGTCGGGGTCCAACACCGAAAGTTACCCAGCATTTGCTCACATTGGGTTGAGGGAAAACCCCGAAAAAAACCTCAACCAGGTAACTTGCCCCGACACGCTAGCCGTTACTTTACAGGTGTGGACTACTACATCTTATGTACTCGTCAGACTAGACAGGAGAGCATAGGATAGGACCCAGTTCCCATAGGAGAGCGATAATCTTCATTCTCTGCTGGGTATCGCATCCAGGTACATACTTCGGATTTATAGGCAGAAGTGCTAACACTTTCGTTATTACCTGTATTATTATTATTATTATTATTATTATTACTATAATTATTTGCAACTGATAGGATTATATGTAAGCGACATGAAGGCCTACGTAATTTTAAAAACTGTGAAAATACCGCCATATTTTAGTGGTGTATTCATAGAGATAAAACGTTTAAACAATTGAATTTGCTTAAGTTGTTATATAAATATGAAGGCGAGAAAAATTCGTTCCGGTATTGGGAATCGAACCAGGACCTCTCAGCTTGGATGCGATCCACAGCGCCGGCCGAACTCTCCTCCTTCGAAAGACTGGACCCCGGCATAGCTCCGTTGGTTAAAAGCACTCAACGGGCCAAGTTGAGAGGTCTTGGGTTTGATTCCCAATGCCGGAGCGAATTTTTCTCAATTGATACGAGTAGTATTTAGCCTACGTAATGGTTGCACAAAGTTATGGAAAACATAATATTCAAAAAAGAATACTTATGAAGGGAGAAGTCAATAGTTATTATTTAAAAATATAAGTAAAGGCAAGCTCTGTAACATAAAATTATACTCACTCTGTTATGCAAATTTAAAGCAAGACAAGACACATTTGGTAAAATTCACAATTTGAGTATGTTAGTATATGTAATTTTAAAAGTTGTCATTCACGTTCCTATCGAAATTATAAGCTTAGAAGAGAATATGCAATTTAGTGAAGCCTGTATTATTCGTCCTTGTGATTTACAACTGCAGAGACCGAAAGTTTGAAATCAAATCCACAGGAACCTTATCTCCTAGACTAGACTTTGCAGTGTTACCACTTGTGCGAAGGCAAACAAGTTCTCTTATCAATTATCATACAGGGACTTCAGTTCGTTACCAATCCCTTTCCTCCCAGCTGTCGCAGCTGATACAAGTATTTGGCAACACACATAAAATAAGGCAATTACAACAGCGCCATTGAACTACATTTCTCGTGGCCTTGGCAATAGAAGGTGACACCCATTACAGTAAAAGTGTGGATACTTACTGCTGAAAAGTGTTGATGCGCACGCGTTAGCAAGAATATGTATTGGCAAACAGCGAGGCCATTACGATGAACAGAATAATTTCAATTAGCAGTCAAGCCTGCCCTGGCCTTGTGGAATATTTCATATTTATTACCGTCGCCATCTTTCTTCAAGGATTGGACATTTTGGACTGTTCCATAGCGTCAGGGATGAAGTACATGAGACATTCACAAATAACTCTAACTAGACAGACCACGGTTCATGTACGGGCCGAAATCTGAGATAACGTAACACGAACATGAGATCTGTGCACATATTCGGTGTCTATGCGATTTCAGTATTCTCGAAACAACATTTTCTTCTGTTGAGTTCAAGAATAGGAGACACCAGGTTCAACCGGAATTTGCGGTAGAGAAAGATGATGTTTGGGTAGGTTTTCGCGGTGTACTTCCGCTTCCCCTACAGGAATTCCATTACTTATTCATTAATCAGCATTACCAATGTGGTGCAACGTAAATTTACCTCCCATGGTGTATCATGGACATAGTCGAAGAGGAAGACGCCTATAAGGTCAATTGATGGATTTCCTGCTATCCGTCGCCGCTTGAAAAAATGTTCATCTATTCTTCTTAAAGTACAGCACTCTATCCTTGTCAGAATCTGGTCGTCGGATAACTGAATCTTGTACATTACATATGTGATGGAACTCAGGTCACGTGGGACATGTACGATGCCAGACATCACGCTGACAACGAACGAACATCCTTGCCCTAGAGGGGGTTCGAATCCACGGCAATGCAGTTTAGCCTATACGCAAGATTAAAGCTGTGCATTAATTACTGAGCACATCACGGTCTGTAATTTATTTTGTTGTTTAATCGTAATATTTCTTTTATTGAACATTTTCGCTAGCTTCTATAACATAATGTATGAATAGTACGGCAATTCTAAAATTGAAGATATGAGAATGATAAGTGGACAAAGACCATTTTTTTATGAAAATTATATTTTAATGCGAAACGCAACTCCCTCTATTGGTGTGAAATGGTAGTCAAATACTTCCTACAAAGAAAACTAGGTAGCTCTGAATATTATCAATTTTTAGATTTTCACTTTTGTTGAGAAGGAGAAGTGGACAAAGACCAGACTTATCCTGTTCTCACTCTCAACGTGACACACAACATGCTCGTGTCTGATACTTTTGTTGCTATGAAGAAAGGAGTGCTTGTGAATGAAATTAATTTTAATTTAGCTGGAAATCTGTACGATTCGCCATTACCAGTAAGTCAGAAAAAAATGGGTGATATTTTGAAGCTTGAGAAGTTGATTCCTTCAGTGTATAAGCAGTGGATGATCATACTCGTGGAGTAGATGTGGACGGTAAAGGAAAGGACACAGATATGAGTAAAGAATTAGAGAAGAAATTTTCTATAACTGATTCACTAGCGTTCCTTGTAGTAATTTTAATTTCGAAACGTCTCATATTCCATTTGAAGTAAGTATATGTAAGCACACAAGTTACAATTTTATTAGTAGGTTATAGTAAACATTTATGGGTTCTTCGTTCTCTTTCTCAAACTCATATACAATTTTAATCGGAACCATTTTCATAGTTGATAGCTAATCCCGACTCCTAGAAGTTTCCCGCAAGTTCCGCAAGTTCTACAAATAAGAGGGTTGACTTCTCTTTACTAATGAGACCAGAGAAAGGATGTTAAAACGTCAATTAATTTTCCACCAACACCGATGTGCTGCAGAGCGGACGGCACATGCGCACGTTACGAGGAAGGAGTCCTGGACTGGTTCCCCTCTCCGTGTAAGCCACCTTGAAGGAAAAACCTGTTCGAGCGAGCCATACAGTGCCGTAACCCGACCGCTTCATTGAAGTTACCTTCATGTGGTGCCCAAGTCACTCTGTGACGGCCCATTTCCTTGAGTTGAAAGAGAGATGCCTTGAGAATCGTGAACCACATGCTGAAAGCAAAATCTTGTTGTCCGATAATATTGCCCAGTAAGCATGTCAAGCATTTAATAACAAAAGAAAGTACTAATGCAATTTTACTGTATACATACATACATACATATATACGTAAGTGTTCGGCCCATGGGCAGGTCTTTCACTGCAAATCCAGCATTCTCCAATCTTTCCTATTTTCTGCCGTCCTCTTAGTCTCCGCATATGATCCATATACATTAATGTCTTCTACCATCTGATATCTTCTTCTGCCCCGAACTCTTCTCCCATTCACCATTCCTTACAGTGCATCCTTCAATAGGCAGTTTCTTCTCAGCCAGTGACCCACCCAATTCCTTTCTCGCTTCCTGATCAGTTTCAGCATCATTGTTTCTTCACCCACTCTTTCCAACAACTCCATTTCTTATTTTGCCTGTCCACTTCACACGTTCAATTCTTCTCCATATCCACATTTTAAATGCTTCTATTCGTTTCTCTTCATTTCGTCGTAATGTCATGTTTCTGCTCCATACAATGCACACTCTACACAAAGCACTTCACTAGTCTCTTCCTTAGTTCTTTTTCCAGAGGACCGCAGAAGATGTTCCTTTTTCTATTTTGCAGTTTTTCTTGAGAAGGATAAATGCGGTAGTTTCCCGTTGCTTTCCGCACTACTCTCTCTTTCGCATCTTAAAAGATCCCAGGGGGCCTCAGCCCTCCGGATTTCACCGAAATTCAGTAGAAAGGTTAAATATCAGTTCTATCAGGGTTTTTGGCCCGATCAGAGACCGGGAAATCCCAATTAGCCTTTTTAAAAATTATATAAAGTCAAATAATGAAACATGAGTGAACGTAAGCACAAAATTTTCTAAAACATGTATAATTACGACGTTGAGCAAGAAAAAGTAAAGGTAGAAGAGAAAATACGAAAAGGAAAAACAAGAATGGAAGAGAAGTATAATATATGAAAAATCGGGAAAAATTGATTAGCTTCTAGTGACTTGAAAACCAGAAAGTGATTTTACTTTACAAGTTTCAGAAAAACCCTAATTTAGCAGTCTCCACGTTTACTGCAGAAGGAGAAGTTATAAATAACAACAGCTACTCAGACTTCACTGATGAATCTAAATTCTAACAATATCGGACTTCCTGTCATCCGTTACATTTTCAGCTTGCTGTGAGCCAGCACGTTCCTGTTACTATTGTGACAATAAGGAAGAAAACTCAATCAAATATTTTACTAAGAAGAACGATAAGTTTATGTCGCCCTTCAAAACGGAAGTTCGTATATTCGGTTAAAATAAATATTATGTGTTTTTGGTACTCCTAATAATGACTTCTTAGTAATGAGTAGGAAAAGTGTATAGCTGTTAAATGTAAAAAAATATCGTAGTTTCGTACAATAAGGTACAAAATTCCAGCCATAGTACATGCAACAGTTATGGCGCTGTTTTAATGTCAGTTTGAATCCAGTATGAAGGCTCGGTTTACAAGCAAAATACATTAAGTAAAAAGGCGTACATAATGTACATAATATATGTGTATAAACTTAGAATTGGAAAATTAAATATACATACAGAGAAACAACTTACTAAAAATAATATTTTGAGGATTCAGTTTCCTTAAGAGCTTTCAAAACGCCTTTTACTCAGTTGACTCAATGTGTTTTTGCTTGTAAGCCGACGATATTAAAGAGATGAGGCTGGGGAGATGAAAGATGTGAGTGGAGATATTAAAGAGATGAGGCTGGGAAGATGTGAGTGGAGATATTAAAGAGATGAGACTGGGGAGATGAAAGATATGAGTGGAAATGTTAAAGAGATGAGGCCGGAGAGATGAGATGTTAAAGAGTGGAGATGTTACAGAGATGAGACTGGGGAGATGAAAGATGTGAATGGAGATGTTAAAGAGATGAAGCTGGGGAGATAAAAGGTGTGAGTGGAGATAGAGATGAGACTGGAGAGATGAAAGGTGTTAGTGGAGAGAGAAAAGATATGTGTGAGTGGAGATACGAAAAATATATGTGAACGGAGAGGTTAAACAGGTGAGTGAACAGGTAAAAATGGATGAGAGTGGAGATATGCAAGATAGATGAGAGTGATGAGAGTAGAGAGATGAAAAATAGATTAGATGAGGACAGGAGGTAAGAACAAGAAAATAAATTAGAAAGCAGAAGAAGTGAGAACATTACAGAAGAAGAAATACAATAAATAAAAATGGTGAAAATTAAAAAAAGGCATCTAAAAAATGAAAATGTCGAAAAAGGAGTAACGGGAATCCGGAATAACTAAAGGAAAGGAAGAAATTAAATGAGCGTAGAAAAGGAGAATAAGATGCAAGAGAGTATGGAGTATATGTCGCCTGGTCACACGAGGAAGAAGTGGACATTGGAGCCCATATCTGCCCAGGTAGGAGAGGAGAGGGGAGGCTATACAAAAGAAGTCGTTGTCGCGACGGGTTATGCCGCATTCTGTACACAACAGACGTTTACAATATTCATGCAGAAGTAATTATAAATTAAAATATATTCTCTGCAATACTCTCGACTGAACTTTCAAAGCAGGCCTGATAGCTACTTCTGATAAGGTCACGGACGGGTCAATGAAGGTCAACTAAAACAAGAAATGGAATTGCAATTACGTGAAAAAAGGACAACTAAACGATTATTAACATATTCTCCAAGTGGTCGAACATTGTGATCCCAAACTTAAAGGGTTCCGTTTGTAATTTAATACTTAAAAGTGAAAACTTATTTTAAGTCAAAGAATATCTAAAACTGTAAACATTGAATACGAGGAGGAATCGTCATACAAGTCTAGCGGATCTCACTGCTCGAATCCCTGAACAGATTAATAAGCCTACAGAATTCCCATACGTTCCGGGAAGGGGGAACGTCCTTTTTTTTTTTTTTTTTTTTTTTTCGTTAATGTGTCTCGTTGCCCCGAAAGATGTCTTCGACGGTAAAAAAAATATCTTAAAATTTAGGCTTAAAAATTTGATATTTCGCACAAAAGACAAATTCGGTGTTATTTCACATTTAGACAAAATAACTTTTCAATTACAATTTTTAAGAAAATTCCAATACCTAGCTGAAACAAAATAGTAAATCCAGCTAACCCCAATCATTGCCATGCCTGTCAACAGTATAGCATGCACGGAACTTAGCTTCACCAAAGCTTATTGTAGGCCTATTAGTAATTATTGCACAGGTCTATATTTACTAATAAGTAACAGGTTTTTCTTTCCTTCAAAACCACTAATTTCGAAATAAATTTAAGCATTTGTTGAAGTCGCAACCGAGGATAAACTCTGTCTACAATCGTAAAAATTCTTTAGATGTGCCATATCTGGAGAACTATGAATTTCAAGTTTTGTTATTTATACAGGGTGCTTGATTATATTCTTTGTTTCAACTTTAACTAAAATTGTTACTTTTACTCTTTTGATCGGTTTAATGTATTCTTGATTTTTATTGATAGGTTTGTGTATTTACTGTTTTTCGTAAGGTCTGTCTTTATTATTATTATTATTATTATTATTATTATTATTATTATTATTATTATTATTATTACTGCGGCCGCGATATACATAAAGGTTAAGACATCCAAATTTAACGTTGCATGGATTATAAGTTTGAATCCCACCGAAGACATGGATATTGCCCGTTATCAATATGATGTCTAGGTCTTGCCGTTATGAAGAGGTTATAATCAAGACCCACTAGTGGCTTGTAGCAGCAACTGTTGCTCGATAGAGATTGAAAGCCACAATTAAATGCAGCTACTTATGATGAAGACGATGGTAATTAAAATGGTAATAAATAAATAACACACGTACCTTGAATACGAAGTTACAACAGTTTCTCCGAGTTATAAATAACATTACTCCTACATAGTCGTTCATGAGTTCTTGATGCAGTTCCACTTCTAAAAGTTCTTGGCCGACCAGTTACACTCATAATAATGAACTAATAAAGAACATCTAAATTCACAACGTAACACAATTACTTTCTTAGTAACGCCAGATAAAAAACACACGTATATTGAAACACGAAAAAAATACTTTACAGTTGAAAGATGAACAAACCATTATTATCGAGATCTCGGAAACCATGATATTGTGACATCAACATCTCGCATGTACAGAAGGCTTCGACAACTACATTTCTGGTCGTTTTAAGGAAACTCGATGTTTTATCGTTTGAAATTTCATTATTTGCACCATAGCCTTTCCTGTACACAAAGCCCCACATTACCGACACCATTCATGAGCTTCAAAAAACCTAACACAGCTAATAATTCAGATGAAGATATAGTACATTTAAAGCCAGAACGTGAACCACGGCCTTCTGCACAACACTACGAAATTAACTGCAAGATGTGCTGGAACACGCTTTGCTGCAACGGACGCACATCCTGTTTTTTTTTAAGCTAGCTATGAACTTCGCTACAAACCATTTAGATTTTCCCGCAATATTAATATTATTAGCTTTCGATTGAGACATCACACGACCTCACAGGATGTATAGTTTTCATAAAATTTTCCGCCACAGTTCAAATTAAATAATATCTGAATTACAGACCTGACAATAAACACACGTACAAGGCTAGGCGGGGGCTGAAACCCATGACTGTGTCATCGTTGCATAAGCATATATATATATATATATATATATATATATATATATATATATATATATATAGCCTATAGGCCTACTAAATCTACAGAAAGTCGTCCAATAAGAAGCTGTGAATACGAAGCCAACGGTTCATAGCTTTCATACGCCATAAGTAAATTATATTACTGGTTGCTATGAAAGTCTAATAACAAAAGAAGGTAAATTTTGTCGCTTGCAAAAGGTTAAATGATGTAGCTAGACTACTTTCGTAATACGAGAGCTGTTTCAACACAACGTGTAGCCTTGTACAGGCCGCTCGTCTTCTCCACTTTCTATTAACTCACACTTTGTCGTATGACGTAGTAAAAATGAGCTAATGATGTCTTGGTTATCAGCAGACCCTCGCTTATCAGCAATTCAACACTCCACTGACGGATTTGCCTATGTTTCACAAGTACTGTATAATATGATTCCAGAGGAAGCATTGAATGTTAGTTACGGTACTTTTCCAGCACCATGACAACACGGGGTGGGGGGAAGGAAATATGCCATGTAAAATAGCATGGCAACATACTTTAACATTATACACTTATTTATACATTTTTCACATTAACTCATAAAACTGCTAATTTACGTAACCTTATGTCAAATTAATTGTGTGCAACCACTGTCCAATACTAACAAGTCTTTCTTTTCATAAATTCACAAGCAGGCCACCATTTAGACTAGGGCAGAACAATTCCCAGGCGCCAGGTCACCTTGGCGACGAAAACATTTAATCAAACGCCTAGAATGTTAAATTTATGACTGATAAAATTCAATTTTGATGTTAGTGTAATATATTACTTATTTATTTAAATCTTCCAGCACTAACCCTAGCATTATCAAAATATTTTGTGACGTTGACTACCAAGGGTGCGCAAAAATTACCCATTGAATTAAATTTAAATAAATTACTTCTAGTGTAACAAATAAATATTTGTATTATTGTATTACCGTAATATCATTGAACAATTACCTTCAATTAAAAGATTTACAATACGTTCAATTAAATTTTATAACCACAATTTTTACTTAAAAAAATGCACATCAGTTTTTCATTCCAGTGATTCTGTATCATTTTTAAGCAAAATGCTCCAACACACACACTTTTATTATCAGAATGTATTTTACATAGCCTAAATTAAGTCCACAATTTCCACCTCTGAGATTGGTCAATCACAAAATTCAAATTTGAAAATGTTTACAAATTTAAGTCACACGAAGTATCAAGGGTGGGTAAAACCTGCCCAACAACAAATTAATATTTCATTATTAGTCTCTTATATATCAAATCTAAAACAGAACAAATGTGTTTATACACGTACACTTTATCATGTTGGAGACAAATAGATGCAGAGTGAAAACTGTCACCTTTTATTTATTGAAAAAAGTTTTAGATAATAAAAAAGGGTGAGCAAATTTTATCCAACCTTGGTAATGATAGGGCTAATAATGAAATATAGCTATAAATAATAAAATATTAATTTGCTGACTTTTATGGTTTCCCTTACTAAGCAAACTCATCTACAGTACTACATTATTTCAACGTTACCTATGTCAATAGCATCAGGTTAAAGGGACTTTAGTGTTATGAATCTACTGAAAAATAAATTCAGATCTTATTTATTACAGGCAGAATTATTCATTTAATGATAATTTAATAATAGACTTCAATATTTTGGTCCAGATAGATTAGAACACTAGTTTACAAAGGACTAACTTACAGACACATTAAGAAAAACCAAGAGCAAGAAAGGTGTATTGGTAATCTGCTGAAGGCAGTGGGATTCAACGTGTCTGCACTGTAGAGGGAAGCAAGTGATATTTAAAATTATTTTCTGTCTGGTACCTAAAGTTTTGGTCAATTTGGCCAGCCCTGATTTTAACAAAGTTACATCAAGCTGATAATTTAAGTTCAAAGAAGTAAAACATGTGCAACATGAAGGTGATAGTTTTTTCCAGTATTCCCTTTACACGTCTCGTAACAGTCCAGTTTCTTTATCATGATACGAAGTTTTTACATTTAATTTTTTTTTTTTGAAATGCAATTTAAAAGACACATAGATGAAATCATTTAATATGCGTCAAAATAAAAAGATAAATTTAATTTTCTGGTAATGTAGAGAAGGACTTTTTCATAATCCCAATAAGACAGAGAAAACTAAATATTACTGATATACGGTAGTAGCCTACAGTGGTACGTTTATATCCTGACTTATCCAGAATGATTCATGATCATGAAATTATAGGTACCGACACTTACGTGCCTTCTTCTAGAGAAGATTTTTAATTTATAAATACAGTATATAAACATGGGCTCAACTTCGATTAGCTACGCAATTTTCAGGTGACAGTATTGCTCCAGGCTTCGTATTTCCTGCATAGCTACCCAGGCTTGTCATAGTAATGTTCAGAAATTTGCACTGCATACTGACGGTTTCGATTGTTCTGTGTATATTTACATACCAAGTAGACCCGTATTTCACACGCGTGCAGCAAGATACTCTGAGGCGGAAAGTGAATTTTTCTTTAAAGTCTGTTGTAAACCTGGTCTTTTGCAGAGGGAACAATTCTACCAAACACACTTGTTAGTCTGTTATGCCTTGTAAACTACAATAATGATAAAAAAAAATGTATATTTGGAATTTAAATAGAAAAGAAAAATGTGCAGCTTTAAGAAAAACAGTTTGAAATATTCTGTATTGTAAGCATTTAGCTATTTGTGATCCAACGAAATAGTCCTGTGAGTGTTAGTTTTGGTGGTTTTTTTTCTCTCAAACGCTCTCGGATAATAAGTTTCGTACAAACCACTAAATCGGTCTGTAAGTCCTGCTTGGTCAACAGATAAAGCAGACTGAGAACCTAACAAAAGAATCATAAAAATCACAATATTGTTAGCTAATGCCTACGGATGTGGTTGATGACCTGAATCTGGCAGACTGTCAGCATGAAACATTTCATTTCCGTGGTAGGCGCCCACCTGCAAAGCGAATTCATAATTACTCCTGTTGACAGGACGATATGTAACCTCTGTAAATCAGAACAGTATTCTTTTACATTTATCAAACAGAAGATACGGCCTCAGGCTTTACTTCCCACATAGTGAAGAATCGGTAGAACGGAGAAAAATTCTCTCCGGCACCGGGACTCGAACCCCGGTTTCCAGCTTTACGTACTGGAGCTTTATCCACTAAACCACACCGGATTCAAGTTCCGATGCCGAATTGAATCTCTCTCCCTTTGTTGGCCTACCCTCATGTACCGTGTCACAGTATGTGTGACAGTAGACACTATGTCCAACCTCAAGTACAGAGGTGCACTCATTATGCGTGACTAAGTACTTCCTACGTTAAATATTTTTATCGCCCTTAAATTTCCACCATCCTCTCACGGCAAAGACTCGGACAAGAAAACTAGGTTCTGATGGTAAAACATGATAACCACTCCATCATAATCACTTCGTTTGAAACAAATTATTGTATAAGAACGTGCAATTAATGACACAAGATTCAAGGCCTAAGTGACTTTTCTTGATCAGTTACAAAAAAATTAGACTTCTGTACATTGTAATAAATTTGGTGTAACTGAACACTTTTTGTACACAATCGTGATTATAACCTATATATAATATGTAGGGCCTAGCAGTAATATAATGGGAAGAACTTTGGCATTATGTATTTTCTCAACACCACAGCAACAAGTACAATGTAGCTATGGAATTCGACGTTCTTCTTCCTAATGAATTGGTAACACTGGAAGAAAAACGAATGTCACTGCTGTAAAGCACTTTTCTAGTACCATACAAACGGAAGAAAAAGAAAAACATGTCGTACTTTTAAGAAATTTACAAGCCGCAGAAAGAATACTGTAGTTTCATGCTGTGACGTCACATTTGCGTGACGTATGAAGTGATTCCCCAGCGGAACGGGGGGGAAGAGGAGGAGGGAGTAGCGAGGAGAGTGTTTTCCTCGCATCATTGACGGCACAGATATGAAGGAGCGTCATGGATCTGTTGCTGCTATCTCGCGGCTGATGAAATAAAACAAGACAATTTTATCGAATTTCAGATGTACGTTATGAGCAAATTCACACTACTTATGTCTTTATATGTAGCGGAATCTTGGTGTCGTGACGAATAAGATAAAAACTCGACATTTAAAAATATTACTAAAATATCTGTAGGCCTACTTGATTACATTTTGGAGAACAAAAAATGCTAATCATGAAATCTGCTTGCTGAGAGACGTCTTCGGTGTTAGATGGGTTATCATGCTTGCCACTAGAATCGAGATTGATAGACTTTTCCACGGCAAAGATTCCAGCATTTACAAATGCTGTTAGGCTACAACAGTTTGTGATGCTCAAGTAAGGAAACAGATCATTTGGTTTATGAAGTCTGTTTCAAAGACAAATCTAACATTTATCAGTATTTACCTGAAGGACTGGTTCGGTCTGTCCTTACTCTTGCCAAAAAGAAACAATCCCCCCATTGTTGTCTCTTCAGGAGCGCAGGATTGTCAATCAGCAGACTCGGATTCAAGCCTGGCATCGACAAGAATACTTGTTGTGGTGCACAAGATCGGGGCTTTTCCCACTCTTTTCAACACTTAACACTTTCCAATTTACTTAAATTTTCCCTCATTCCATATCAGTTTATTTCACCATCAGAAATAAAGTACACGATGGGATGATGGTTTAAGACTTAAGTGATGCCAGACATTACTAAGCATCGGTGCTAGTTGGAAACGCCTAGTTTGTCGAACCTGAGATTTGGTGAATGTCAGGGATATCTCTATTTCCATTGTTTCTTTACGCTTCAAACCTAAATTTCGCTCCTAGAGGGTTCAGTGAGTATAAGGGCTCGTTCACACGATACGAGAAGTTCTCGAAACGGGCATTTATTCGAATCGATTTCTTGCGGACACCAATGTACACAAGGTTCGATTTTTTTTTCTAGTGCATGATGCAATTTAAGTTTTAAACCTACGGAAAAAAAATCTAACCGTGTACATTATTATGCATGAAATCGATTACAATAAATGCCTGTTTAGAGAGAATCCTGTACCGTGTGAACGGGATCTAAGAGCTCAAATAATAGTCATAGTAGGGGAATAAAAATATTGTTCTTCATATCTCAACAATTTCTGTACATCTTGTAACAACTCTTATTAGTGCTAACTGATATTCGCAATATTAAATTAAAGGATAAAGATTTTAACGACCGTAGGCGAATGTGAGAGATTAGATCATTAATAGATAAAAGTGCGAGATAGCATACTTAGCTGCTGAAACCGAACTCGATTGTGTTAAGAAAGAAAAACAAAACCAGGACAAACAATTTATGCCAACAGCGCGACCTTTAAGTATTTGCAAGGTTTAAAACTCATATTAAGACTTCCTGTTACTCTGCAAAACAACCGCCTGTCAAGCAGCGAAGGTAGAATTATTATTACCAAACAGTGACTGGCAGAGCGCGGATTTATATGCAAACCTAGTGTTACATATAACATTCTGGAACAAATAGAAAAATTATGTCAACGAATTTACACGCACTGCATCGTAGGCTATATGCAAATGTATATTCAGTGAAAAAAATGATTAACTAGAATATTTTCTTCACATGGGAGACAGATATGGAAGCTGCGTTGAGGAAATTTTCAAAATGATGTTTGTCACGAAAAGCGGAAAGTAAATCGAACTCACCGGCATAATGTCCGCTCTATTATTAAGCTTACATATTACCACAGTCTAGTATACACAGTGTAGTATATACAGTCAATACGTAGTAAATATGCTTCCACAGATAGTTGCTAACGACTAGGATCGCTAATATCGCCTCATTTCAGACAATGCGAAATAGTACCGACTTAGTCTATTGTTCCTAGCATCCTCACAACTCAAGCTTCGTGACTGTATAGACTAGACTGTGATATTACTGTTTTCTGATATAATTGCATGTTTATAGAAAAAAATTTCCAAGATTTGATTTTTAATACGTACGCTATTCGTAAAATTTTGCCCACAATTAACTTCTGTAGTGAAGAGATATTAGTCACTAACGATAAATATTAACAAAAGCAATAAGTAATTCTTTCTCCCTTTATTGCACGGCAACTGTGCCAGACAATGAGGTTACTCAACACTACAAATTTCATAGATTGCAGACTGAAGAAAGGAATGTAAAGTGAAAGGCTTCATAATAATCGGGGTTCGAACTAAGAGTTTATTTTTTAATCCGAGTTATTTTCAGAGGTAGGCCTACCCAACAAACCGAACAACTAACGTTTCTATATTAACCTAAACAGCTGCATCTCCACCCCAAATTCGTGCTTAGCATTCTAAATGCTTAATTCACCTTAATGTATTACAGCCTCGAAAAGGTTCTTTTAATGCTATGAATTTTTGTGCTGCCGCTACCGCTACTACTACAATCACCACCATCACTTTTCACTTTCTTTATACCTCTACCTACTGGTATTATGAACTTCATCGTCCTCCTCTTCCTCCTCCTCATCATAGTTTAGGCTATTACATCTATTAAGTGTCCATATCAAATCGAGTATGATTTATCCATGGGTGGTAGTAGTAGTAGTAGTAGTAGTAGTATTGAGTGGGTAGGTGCGGGTGGGAACGACCCTTCACCACGTCGATTCGACAGTGGCCTATTGTGCACCCCGAAGTATGGGATGAAAGAGAAAGAGGTGTACTAACCCACCGGCCGCATGAGACCCCTTACTCGCTCACCCAATGGGCCCCCTAAACCCCCCTGCCTTAAGTTCATACCGCCAAGATGACCAAGCAGCACCGGATCCATTCCGAGAGTCCTTCTAAGGTGTCGATGCGCTTTCAGAAGTGCTCTTAAGGAATGAATCGTGGCTCAGAACCCAGAGACGGTTTCGGAAAGGAGTCCCTTCTGCAGCGGATGAAGACATCCGTCATAACCTGAATATATGCCTATGGAATGAGATGATGATGATGAATGATATGAAATCTAAATTCTTTTTCTACAGAGAAAAGCCACAGTCAGATTGATCGGTCCGGGAATTTGAACCTCGGACCTCCCGAATGTGAGTCCCGTGCTTAACGCATGAGCACTTCGCTCGGTATGCATAGTAAAATAGTATTTGGAACACTTTACGGCCAGCTGTCAATTAGATGTGAGTCTAAATGGTGTATAACCGCTGACGGCAGTTGGTGAAAAATGAAGATATGGGTAACTTAACACAAGTTTCGTGGAAAACAAATCAGTTCAGAAAAAAAATTTATTTCTGAGGCGACCGCGGATGAAGCTGGCTGTTTAATCAGGTTTTACAGCACCTATAAAACTGAAGTTTAACATAAATTATTATTATTAAATATCTATAGAAACCTCATTTGGAGTTTATTCCAAAAACCGAGCGTTCTTATTCACAGAATAAATACTACTATACCAAGCTTTTAAAATCAGGCTTCGCCTGTAAATTCTCAGAGAGAGAGAGAGAGAGAGAGAGAGAGATCTTCATTTACTAAGAGAAACAGTGGTTAGAAAATTAAGTCACTGAAGATTAAAATGCAAATTTTAGAATATATTAATAACTTTTATCGGCGCTTTAACATGATAAGTTTAATAGAGAGTAATAGTATAGTTAGAAACATTTCCAACGTCTTTATAGTGTAATGTGCCACTTGCCAAATGAGTAACTGGATTCAGTCACTATAGGGTTGCCACATCATGGAGAAAAAAGAAAAAAAAAAAAACTACTCAGAAATGTGTTTTGCATGGCAACCCACAACGCTACACAGAAATGTGTGTCACGAATGTAAAAATATACAGCGGCACAACGCTTCATATTATTCTGAAACTAGTATCAGACCTGCCCTACTTCAAGTAAAAAAGCGTTATTCTCGCCTCTACTGTCATGATTAAGTTATCACTAGAATTTTCCGTATAAATACTCGTTTAATTCTGAACACAAAAACACCTTCCTTTGTTTTGATTATTTATCACTCGCAGTCAGAAAATAAACGAGTTTTGTTTCTAGGAAACAGTGTGTTCTTTTGTTTCTTTTTTTCCAAAGTAACATATCTGACGCAGTGATGAAAAACTCATAAGAGTTTAGCTACGAATTTCTTCTCTTAGATATTAGAAACAGTGGTTAAGTTTAAGTACCAAAGATATAAGCAAAATACAGTTGTAACTGTTAGCGAAATAAGCAGAGACAGCAGAGATTGGTTCCAACGACAGCAAATTACGTATCGGTTTCACTCCGTCTTACTTCAGACACAGATTGCATCATTATTCAACATCTACAGCTGGAGAAATTATAGAGGCAAGAAAAGAGGTCACCCGGGGAAAACTGAATATCCAGTGCCCACATAAAAGGAAATGATCGCAATTCGGTTGTCGTGACAAGTTTTTTTTTAATGTAGTATTTACTTTTGTAACTTTATAAAGTAATGCCTTCTTTTGTTTAGAGAATCAATGGAAATATACACACGATAAGATATAACATGGAAATATACACACGATAAGATACAAGTTACCTTACGGCAAAAAGATAATCTTAGCGCACAGATTAAAGAGTGAGAAAAGTAACTTGTATTGAATCTTTTCATATTCACCACATAATTCATCCATTCGTTAGATGTTGGTTCATGCATACCTCTCCATTATGAGGAATGGGTTAAAAGTAATACTACGTAGGTTCTTCCCCTACAAAATTCCACCCACTAGATTTCTGCTATTTCCCCCCACAGGATGAGAGAGAGAGAGAGAGAGAGAGAGAGAGAGAGAGAGAGAGAGAGAAGCAAGACTGTTAAGGAGAAAGAAGAGCGACTGAAGATTGATAATTATCACATTATTAAATTGTACGGTTGACTAATAGTGTAGTATAATTGGAGAAAATATCAATTTTATAATTATTGAGGTACAAGTAATAATAGTAAATATTTTTAGTGCGTTCATTTGTGATATTTCTGTCATAATGTATCTTCAACACAGATGCAATACAGTATGTTACATTTCAATTGTTTGTTTGCCATTTCCATAGTAACTTATCTGTAACTGATAAACTACGGCGTAAACATGGATACAAGGTAAAAGAATTTGTTAATCATAAACTGTTACCGTTTACGAGGTAACTCGACAATAGATTATAACTTATAACAAATTTTCACCGCACTTGAAATAATCTGCAAGCAATAATTTTATTTAGAAACAAAATATTCAAGCCTTTTGACGCATTTAGAAACGGCTCGCTGTCCAATAACTCTCAGCATACAGTAGTTCCGGTTGCGTCAAAGACTAAAAACTGGACCATCGGCTGAAACGAATTGGCCAACGCTAGAGTGAGAAACTAAATAAATAGAGAAATGTTGTAAAGACAATGTAGTAAAGACAAGTGTAGTAAATGTACGTAACATTTAATGTTCCCAAAAACTGCAGAACTCCACAATTAAATTTGAACCTAATTATCATTTCTAATTTATTTAATTGTAATGCTACAACGCATATTAAAGCCTCTTTTACAACTTTAATGGCCTTGCGTAAACACTATTACATTTCCACTTTATTATACTTCCATTTCATTGCAATTCCTATTTAAAAACCTGCGAAACTAGAAAGAAAAATTCCTCTATTAAGTGCGCACTATTTGCTTCATAAACGCTGCTTAGTTTTTGGAAACAATGCACGCTTCCTAAAATAGGAAGAGCGCATTTAAAAAAGAAAGAGGAGTAGGAGGGGAAAACTGAGGAGAATCTTGTGTCACATAGTAACTACCATAAGCAAAAGGGGGTCAGGCGTCTAAAAAAAGGGGTCGCAAGCTCAGTGACAGCAAGGCACGATGCTAATTAAGTCCGCGTTCGTTTTCAACAGCCCTACTAATCCTTTTACACGTCCGAGAATTATCAAACTACATTTAAAGCCCGACATAGAACTTCCACTTGTTATCAATTGCTTTCCGTTCAAATTTCTCTTCACAGACGCACAGAAAATACAATGGAAGTATAGGAGAAATTAAGAAATAAAACATTAAACTTTTAGAAGAAAACTTCTGTTTTTCATGGCAATTTCTGCCTCTAAAACTATGACTTTTTTCTTTTTCTAATGCCAAACGTACATTATGTGTATTAGCGTTTTCATGGTGATAGACTAACCAAATAGGCCTATTATCTTTTCGTGTAACACTGTCAATTCTATTAGCATTTTATACAGAGTACACATTTTTTTTGTTTTTCTTCCAGTTCATTTTTTTATAGCGACGCAATCTTTTCTTGAACTTCGTAACATATGATATTCGTGAGGGGGGGAAAAAAGCAGGTTTTTAAAAGCATGAAAAATTAGTTCATACAGTATAATACAATTGGAAGAACTATTAACTACATATGCTTTACCTGATTGTGAGGATATATTCCAGACAACTGCCCAAAACAGGGGGAATCGCACTTAAACCACTCTACACTCGTCACTCACAACACAAGGCACTTTACAACACAGCGAGACGGACTACAACTACTACTAATTCAAAGGCTCGACACGGACTGGCCTAACTAGCTGCTACGAGTGTGCTCAACAGCGGGAGCAGTGAGAGAGGGGGAGGTAGGGGTGTCAGAGAGGGAGGGGAGGCACCGTTATGTAGCCGTGACGTTGTGATTTCCCCTCACACTTGTCGTCTCTCTCTGTTTTTACAATTCTTCCACTATTCCTATCATCATCTCTCTTTGCGTACTCTTCTCTTTTGTTTCTGACATCTGTCTGTTGGAGGGGGGAAAATTCGAAATAGAATTAAGATGTAAATGTGTAAATGGTTTTGTTCAGTCCACACGTCAGGCAGAGGCAGTCGATAAATATGGTGAGTGGAGTGTTTGCCGACAAATCCCTTTTGTATTCTCGGAATATTATGCAAATAAAGCGTAAATTAACCCACGTGATTAGAGCGGACAGATTAATAAGAGAACGTCGAAAAGATTTAAAGTTAGGTAATGAAGTTAAAGCTACAAATTGAAAAGCCATGAAAAATCCTTTTCCATAGCTTTCATTAAAACTTACGCTTCTTTCCTATACTAATCTTATTCTTAGAAACACATTCCTTTGTTTCTCATGTCCATAGTAACATCCTGGCCAACATACACAAGGATTTCGTATCGTTAATGGCGTCACACTCGGGGAAAAAAACATAATGATGAAGTGAGATCTTTAAATGACAGGGCGCAGGTGTTCTATGCGTCTCTTATTTCAGCATTCATCACGGGGAAGATACACACCTTTCGCTAGTATAATTTAACTATATTTCAGCTTTTTTTTTTCCTCTGAATCTACAGGTCCTCCAGAAACAAAAATTGGCATCCTTAATTCTTTTTTAATTTATAATCATCACATAAATTCTTATTCTTTACTTTTTGTCACTTTAACAATGTCGTATTCTTAACTTAATATGTTTATGTACATGTAATGTTTCTTTATTTTTCTTCTTTTTAAATTTTATGTGTAATTACAGTTAACAGTTTAATCACAGTTGTAATGATGATGATGATAATAATAATAATAATAATAATAATTATTATTATTATTATTATTATTATTATTATTATTATTAAACTGATAACGAATTCTGCCTGAGTCCTCTCCCAGAGACATGTTTATTTACATGCTGCAAGTAAATGTATAGAGGATTTTACGTTAAGAAAATATCATTGAACATATGGGGGCTGTTTCATCAATTATTTATAAGTATTTTTCTTGAAAACTGGGAATTAATTACTTTCTTTTAATTCATAGAACATAATTTCATTGAGAACTAGAGCGATTGCATGTGCTAAAATTGTGTTACACCTCTAAAATTACCATATATTTAATTTATGAATAACGGGATAACAGCTAAATTGGTGAAATAGCCTTCCGCTTTCTTGCCAAACATCCCCAATGATAAATTTAACAGACAAGTAGAGGTGGTACAATTGAGGCAAAGAATTCACACTGTTAAAACACGTACAATATTGTCTGCGCTTATTATATAAAGTACACAAAATGTAACTGACAGCAAACAATAAAGGCATTAGGTATGTAACTTAGATTCTTGTTTGATTATAGTGTGAAGTTAATAACGGAAAAAGTGTGCTGTACATAATTCTAAATTTGTATTATAACCACCTCTTAACATTTTATAACGGAAAACGTGTGCTGCACATAATCGTAAATCTGTATTACAAGCACTTCTTAACCCATTAAAATAACTGTATTGATGTTTAACACAGTTTTATTATTATTATTATTATTATTATTATTATTATTATTATTATTATTATTATTATTATTATTATTATTTCTGGTACTATTATTAGTAAGTACAGTAACGTTTCAGGTAGGCCTACCTAAAACTGCATTTTAATGCCTAATTTCGATCATTATGCAGCCTAGTTGAGGTGTCTAAAAGTTGGTTAATGGCCTAAATATCCGAAGTCTAGTTATAATGTATATGAAATATAATGTATGTTTTTTGCAGGTATCATTATGGCATTAATAGTTTGTTATCATTTGAACGGACTCAACGTACCTATGTTGTGCGATAAACTTGCTAGAGCGCTGTACGTGTTAGAAAGAGAGTGAGATAGAGATACTATCCCCACTCTTTCTTCTAACGGAGGCATCTTGCGGCAACAGTGTACTAGCCAGACTCATAAGACCAATGCTTTTTTCTTAAGCTGGAATACTCTACAGTTGCTTTCGTCATATTAGCGAAGTGCGGGCGTACATTATAATGTTCCGGTCGTTTTTCTTCAACTGCGGCCGCAAGACGTCTGAGTTGTTGGCAATAAATGTCAACAGTTATGGTTACATTGCAGGGAAGCAATTCGTAGTAGGCCTACACGCCGTCTTCTTTACCTTACCAGACGTATAACACAATCTTCTGTGGATGGATCCTAATTTTTGTACCGGGTGTTGTGTGCTGAAACGACAGGATCATTTTCTTGCAGTGCTTTCTCCGATGACATTCTCCTCGTACACGGCATAAATGTTCCGAGCTGCCTTTGCTTCCCTATTAAACTAAAAACAGAAGAATAAGTCGGAAGTGTTCATTTTTTCTACTAGACACTCCATCTTCTTTAGACTACAAATAACACAAACTTTCTTCAAATCCACAAAATTCAAGGTGTACTCCAAATGACAAATGGAAAATTATGAACACTCTCCTAACAACGCAGTGTTGTCATGACGAACAAAAACGCTAAGAAACTTGTGCATCAACCTAATATATTTAGAATCCCATTATAAACCACTAATATTTTATAATATTCATATCACATTTAAAAACATATTTTCGTAATTACATTATGTTTCAAAATTATGTAAACATTTTCATATAATAATTAGTAATAAAGAATTCATGATATAATAACTTTGTGCACATTTGTCTAAGAAGCTCTCAAAGTTTTTATTAACACTTTATAAACACTCGAAAGTGCGAACCCCTTGTTACACAGCATACATCAACACGATAATCAAATTCTTGCCACACTCTCTCCAACATATCTCTGTTTATGGATACAATCGCAACAATGATACGATGTCTTACTGCTTCAAGGTTTTGAAATAGAGGTGACACATCAACTACATCCTTCACATACTTCCAAAGGAAAAAGTCACTTGTGTCAAGTCTGGTGACCTGGAAGGCCAGTGGCGATAGACAAGAAAAGCGGCGGTAGCACGTCCAATCCAACGATGTGGTAAATGGTCAGTTCAGAAATGTCTACAAAACAACCTTTGTACCATTGTTACGATTTTTTTTCAAACCGCAGAGCACACAAAAAAAGTATGTTGTGGAGTTGCCATTTTCAACATTGTCTCCTAAGGCAACAGCATAATACGGTTCCGAAACTCAGAATTTGAAACTTTGAGAGTTTTACTGTCAAATAACGTGTAAACGTGTACCATGTTAATTACTCATTAATATAATAATAATAATCATATGAAAGTGTTATCAATTTGAAACACGGTGTATAAACACAGAAGTAATTACGATATACGAATACCTATTTTATGCGAACTTGTGCAAAATTAATGACAACATATTATGCTTAAACCAAATATTTTTAAATGAAGTCAGATAATTTACCGTTTAGAGTATGTATAACACTAGTCAACAATGATTTTGTTAAATGTACAATTCTGCTGTTTCTTTTGTAAGTTAAAAGAGCTTACGAGTGTTCTTTTGATTGCAAAATAGATGAGGACAGGAACTGGAAAGCTTTTGTGCTCCATGTAATTATATTAACTGGTTGGCTAAAAGAATCCCGTCATATGCATTTTCCAGTTCCAATGATATGCCGGGAACCTAAGAATCATTCAACAGACTATTACTTTCTAGGAACCAGAGATTAGAAGATACCAGAGAATTTGTCAGCGAGCTGATTCAGACCTATAACGTGATGGGGTGTCAGGTATCTCTCAAAATAACTTCTTGGATTCTCATATATTTTTTCTTTCCTCAAAACCTTCGGATAGTGAGTGACGAACATGGGGAGCGTTTTCATCAGGATTTTTCTAAAATGGAAAGGTGCTACAAGGAAAAATGGAGCCCAAATATTCTGTCAGACTCTGCTGGACACTCAAAAGAGATATTTCTCAACGAAATATAGTCTAAAATCTATTTCACACACATTTTAGGTAAATAAATATGATGTTAGGTAAAACGTTACAAGGTATCAATAGTAGAAAATCCTGAAGTACATTTTATATAATTATTCAAAAATCCTGGGCGATACAAATATTTTGAAAACAGATCTGAAATCAGCACGAAAAAATGCTATAAGAATCACCCATTCTTTATCTTTTAACACAAAATAAGTTTAATTTTGTTGACCAGTGTAATCATCGTTCGAGTGCATAATAAATTATTTCGTTTGTGATTGTCTTTTGAATATTGTACCTACTTCAATAAAATGAACAATATACGAGAATACCATTCACAGCATAGTTTTTACGAAATACGTGAAGCGTGTTATGAGAAAGTGCGTACTCTCTTCGTCACTTCCATTATTTTGTCATCCTGAACGTATGTTCCTACACTTTTTTTTTATTTCCGTAGTAAAATTTCAGTCACATCGCTGAAGAGTTTTTAACAATTCAACATGTGAAAATCGTTTGTTACAATACGTCTGTCACAGTGAAGTACGTGACAAACAAAAAACACGCACACATACATACACATATTAAGGGAGGCTAGTAGTTACTAGCTACTCCGTGCATTCACATCTGATACGGTTTACTGTCTCACCCCTCCCCCCCACTCAACTGGGGTTGGGTTGCTTCCAAGTGCAATGCAAGCGACCACAAACATTCTGTTAAAACGTCCACATTACAACACAAAGTGACAGAATAGTATAAGTGTAAATTTTACATTACGAGCTATTACATTTTACTATAAAAGAAAAACATTTTCGGTCTTACTAATAAACCGTGTATAGTTTTTATACGAGACTTATACAGAGCTGAGACAGAAAACGTTACTAATAAACCATGCATAAGCGATGAATGTATAAACAGTCTGTAACCATACAATGGGAATTCCTTTGCAATAGTTATATACACGAAACCCCTTGTTTAAGCGTTGTGTATAGAGAAAAAGTGGACGCCTCTCTAACAGATGTTCGTATCGACTGTCATTTTATGATGATGGCTGCCTTGTAACCACAGAAGTACAAACCAAAGAGCATAGAATAATTAGAGTAATATTGCTATAGCTTGCACTCTTTGATCAAAATACAGTGTGGTAATCGATCAGAGCCAGTTGTACTATCGATACTTAACACGGCACACTCGAGCGCTCTACCGGATGCAATAGATAATCTAAGATATTCTATTGCCTTTCGTAATGAAGTAATGACAAAATTATGCCGTAGCTGTGTAACAGTTATACTGTTATACACGACGTATGTAGTGATTATTAGTATGGAATTTACACACGACTTATAAACGAGCTACTCATTGTATAAGACAGTTAAACGTCTGTATATAGAGTTTTTATTAGTAAGACCGTTTAAGATTAAAAATACATACTGTATATCTATTGTACCATTAGCCGAATTTTTACGCTATAGATCCGATTTCAGAGACGAATACGTAAGGCAGCAGATACTAGGAAAGAATATTCTCGGAATACTCTTTATTCTAGCAGTACATAATTTCTCCATAATTCATAGTCACCTTTATTGACGTTACAGAAAACAACGGGAAATAACACTGTTCCTACCGTCATTAGGCCTAACTACTTCTCGCACCAAGTGTACAGGGTTCAAAGTACACATTTCGAGCAGCAAGCCATTAGCACTATCAAATTATCGAGGATTAGGCTTTAGTATATACCATTTCTTTCTTGGATGTCTTAGGTATGGCTTTACCTTTGTTGGCTTTTAAATTGTAGCGCAAAGTCAGTTTCAAAAGTGTTGAATTTTACATCCTATCCCTCGTGCGGGATTTATACTACACAGAGGTGGGGTGGAGCAAAAAAAGAATAAAATAAAATAGTTTATATCTTACTTAATAACACCATAGGCAGTTTCTGCAGAAGGAAACAGAAAAATAGGGCAAATTCAAGAAATAAAAGAAAAGTTTTAACTTGTTTATAGTTGTTTTAAATACTACTAACTTAAAAAGTTAATACTGTTAAGTAGGCCCTAAAATATAGTGAATTGAATAGAAAACTATCCTTCTGTGTAAAATTTTCATATAAAGCCGGTGTTAAGTGTTCTTTCGTGTAAATTATATTACCTATACAATACAATACAATACAAATGGCTTTTAAGGAACCCGCATGTTCATTGCCGCCCTCACATAAGCTCGCCAACGGTCCCTATCCTGTGCAAGATTAATCCAGTGTCTATCATCATATCCCACCTCACTCAAACCCATTTTAATATTATCCTCCCATCTACGTTTCGGCCTCCCCAAAGGTCTTTTTCCTCCGGTCTCCCAACTAACACTCTATATGCATTTCTGGATTCGCCCATACGAAATTATATTACTTAGTTTAAAAAAAGTTTGAAATCTCCGGATGGAACTTCCTAGGATACAGAAAGGAGAATCCCCCCTCCCGGACCACTCTATGAATTCATCAGTGGTTTCAAAGGTCTTGAGCCA
This sequence comes from Periplaneta americana, assembly GCF_040183065.1. Classification (NCBI taxonomy): domain Eukaryota; kingdom Metazoa; phylum Arthropoda; class Insecta; order Blattodea; family Blattidae; genus Periplaneta; species Periplaneta americana. Next base: position 107,777,222 of record NC_091127.1, on the reverse strand, counting down.
TTCATTTTTAATGCCTTTTTCATCGTTACTATTATTGTCTATTCCTTATTATGAGGGTACTATTTAGGTACGATATCGTAGTTATAAATGCTAATGCCCCTACAAAAGAGAAAGACGACCATGTAAAGGATAGCTTCTATGATGAATTGGAACACTTTTGATCAGTAATCTAGATTTTATTATTTAGTAGGTTATTTTACGACGCTTTATCAACATCTTGGTTATTTAGCGTCTGAATGAGATGAAGGTGATAATGCCGGTGAAATGAGTCCGGGGTCCAGCACCGAAAGTTATCCAGCATTTGCTCATATTGGGTTGAGGGAAAACCCCGGAAAAAACCTCAACCAGGTAACTTGCCCCGACCGGGAATCGAACCCGGGCCACCTGGTTTCGCGGCCAGACGCGCTGACCGTTACTCCACAGGTGTGGACAGTAATCTAGATATCACATGACAATTTTATTATCAGGTCGAAATGTCAAGTAGGTTTCCCGCTTTAGGAAGTTCGATGTTGCTTAGTTTTCTTGTCCTTTAATTTCAGAATATTGAATCTACTAATATTAACCAGTTGCTCTACTCGCTTGGCTACTGATAGTCTTTCTTTTAATTCTCCAATTACCAAATAATGGTCAGAATTACAGTCTGCTCTCCTGAAGGTTCTTATGTCTACTATACTAATATGTATTCTATCAAGATGTAATCTATTTGGTTGAAAATTTTGTTGGAGGATTTCAACGTTAAAATAGGACGGGAGGTGTATAAAAATGTAAACAATTATAATTTCCTAAAACAGTGTTTTCTTTCGTGAGCTGACTGTAGCCTACAAGTTTATGCATGTCCAGTAACAATAGCTGGGTCCTTGTCGAATCGTTCGCCGCACAAAATAATGGAGAGCGTAGGTACGCGTTCACTAAACTTGTAGTTCAATGCGACCAAACACTGGTCTCTAATAATAAGGCAAGAAAAACACGCTGCAAGCATTGAGATAAACTGAATTTGTATAAAAGATTGTCAGAATTCCCACAAGGATGATCAACACAAGTCATTGTTGTAAACGTATTGTCTACACGAAGTTTCGGGTGATTATATACAGAATCGCACAAATTCAGGTACCTACCGCTCGAGGGAGAGAAACATGTTCCGACATTGTACACAACTTGCTCTGATGATGACTGGGGCAATTACCGAAGACGAGAAGAGGCGCCGAATCGAGTTAGCAGCCTGTGTTCCCGCAGTGCTACCAACTGAACGGAACCGGTCTTGCAATTAGAAATGACTATCCTCCATTCTGGTGCAATAAATTCTTTTTGCGGTTGTACATAAATGCATCACGTAATCTTAACTTACAAGAGTTCCGAAACATCAACAGTTTTTGTGTGTGCGTGTTCCAAACTACAAGGAAGCTTTCAAGTTTTCTGCTTGTTATCTCTGTGTAACGCTGGCCTGAACAAGTCTCTATAGCAAACTGCAGTTGCACTGAAAGTTCAGACGAAAGTATTTTTCCTTTATTTTGTCGATCTTTGCACAATCCAGTTCTGGATATACTGTATCAGCTTTATTGTACGCGGACTCACATTTCATACTTTGTTTCCTGCTTTTTTTTTTTTTTTTTTCGGAAGCCTATCAAGTCTCACTAGAACTTATTCTGTAGACTTCTGTCCTCAAAATGCGTTTGATGAAGCGAGAAGCAGGCCGATTATTTTGCTCTGAACCAAAAACAGGTTCCTTTACGTGTAATAAACGTCGACAAGAGTCTTTCGAAGTAGCGGCTGGTGGTCAAAATAATGAGTGTGCTACAATTTAAGAGATACTTAAGAGGTAGAACAGCCATTAAAAAAATTCTCTCTCTCTCTCTCTCTCTCTCTCTCTCTCTCTATATATATATATATATATATATATATATATATATATATCGGCCTATTGTATACATTGGGGTCTGTATGTATTTATCTTAATTTGAGACTCGCCTAGTGACGAAATATGAAGTCCATATGACGACGTTCCTTCTTACTGCAGAACTTGTCAATTACTCTGGTGTTAAACCCTCCATCTTGGACATCATACTCTTTTCTATTGACAGTATTGCAAAAGCAGTGAGACGATCCTGGGACATAGTGTTTCTTAAAAACGGTTTTATTCATTTCAAGCAAGAAAAACATCTTTCTGGCTCAGCAGTAGTCATTGGTGCTGTAACCAAAATACACTCAGGGACAAAAAAACCGGACACTTCTATATTTGCTTGTATTTTGTTGCCAATTATTTCAAAATGAAACAAAACCCATTTAAACAAAATAATGTTCCATTTAGCACCTTATACGACAACATTTGAAAAAAAATCTCTGATGAGAAAATTTACAAAAAATTACAAAGGGCGTATAACTATGGCATCGTTTGGTCTAACTATTTTTTCATTTTATGGTGCCTTAAACATTAAAAACTCTTTTTAATAACGGGTATTACCCCCTCTGGCTTGAATAACTGCATCCATACGTCTTGGTATGCTCTCAATTTGGTTAGCAATATCTTCTTGAGGAATAAGTTCCCATTCTTCGCCAAGTGCTCGCCTCAATTCTTGTAACGATTCTGGTCTCGGTAGTCTATTCTTAACACGCTGTCCCAGCATGTCCCACACGTGTTCAATTGGGTTCATATCTGGACTCCTTGCTGGCCATGGAAGAACATGGATTCCCACTTCTTGGAGATAATCTCCGACCGCATGGGCAATATGCGGCCGTGCATTATCATGCATTAAAACAAAATTATCGCCTACAAATTGGCCAAATGGCACAACATGATCAGCCAAACATTCATTTATATACCTATCAGCTGTTAGTCTTCCATTTTCAACAAAAACCAACCCTGTACGAGCATCCGTACACACTCCTGCCCAAACCATCACTCCACCACCTCCATACGGCACATTTTCGGAAATGCAACACTGTGAAAATCGTTCTCCCCTCCTTCTCCAAACTCTTTCACGTCCATCAGGTGAGCACAGATTGAAACGGGACTCATCGGTGAACAGAACACAGCTCCACTGTCCATTTCTCCAATCCCTGTGATCATTTGCAAAACGCAGTCGTTCAACTCGATGCATCCTGAGAAGTCTGGGGCCAGTTGCAGGTCTACTTGATATCAGTCCACTTGCTTTCAACCTCCTTCTAACTGTTTTGGCCGAAATTGGGCGTCCATGCATGTTAACAATTTGCTGGGCTACACTAGTAGCTGGCAGGTTGCGCTCTCTAAGAACTCTCAACACCATATACCTACCTGTCTTCATTTGGATTTGTAGCTCTTGGACGACCCGAACCTGGTCTTCTGGTATATTCTAGGGTCTCTCTATACCAGCGGTTCCCAAAGTGTGCTCCGCGGAGCCCTTGGGGCTCCGCAAGTGAGTCTCAGGGGCTCCGACCGCGGCAGTTATGAAAATGACAAAAATGTCTGCTTTCATCTAGTCTCTAGTGCGAAAAACGTAAACTACTTCCATCAAGCGAATAGTACTTTCTCAGAAAGTAGTTTGATTTTTTCTTGCTAGATAAAAGCAAGAATAATAGATTTACTAGAGTCATCAGCCATCAATCAGTGTTCAGTCAAAGGGGGATAACATCAGCTGTAACCTTACTTTCGAAGAAGATAGTGCGAATTATTTGCAATTGAGTTCAGAATATGCTGCACATGATCCTGCTTCAGAGTTTACGATGCGTAGTGTAGAGGTAACCGAAGGAAGTAAAAAACGAAAATATTGTGATTCATATTTGGATATGGGATTCACTGAATTTGCTGACGGACGTCCACAGTGTGTGAAATGTAACAAAGTTTTGCCCAATATTTCTATGTTACCTGCCAAGCTTAGACAGCATTTCGAAACTCATCCCGACTTCACGAATAAAACTGCAGACTATTTCAAAAGAAAATGTGACAAAATCCATGCACTTCAAACAAAAATTTTATCTCATGTAAAGAAAAATAAATATAAAGCACTGGAAGCGTCGTACTTGGTTAGTCATGACCTGGGTGTTGCTGGTAAACCTCATATCCTTGCCGAAATTCTTATAAAACCACTATTAGTGAAGGTAGTGAAGTGCATATTGGATGAAAAAAATACAAACTTGATCTCCAGTATGCCCTTATCAAATAACACTGCGCGTAATTGGATCCAGGATCTATCAAATGATGTTAAAAATATCATAATTTTCCGTGTCATTCAAACGAAAGTTTTACTATAACTTGACGAATCCACGGACGTTGCCGGATTAGCTGCGCTAATGACGTTTGTGCGGTACGAATTTTCAGGTTCTTTTCATGAAGATATTTTGTTCTGCAAGCCATTGCCATCCTCTACAAGCGGTACTGAATTTTTTTCCCTGATGTCTTCATTGAAAACTCGACACCATGGTATTATTATGATGTACCGAAGTACATCATAATAATATGATATGCGTAAATAATCACTTAGTGATTGAAGACGGCGGTCATACCGTCGGATCCCGGTCACTTAGTCACTCGTAATGAGTGTACCTCTGTACATAGTGCATTGGATATTGTGCCACTGTCACACAGTACATGAGGGTAGGCACAAAAGGTAAAACTGAGAGACAGAACTTAAACTGAGGGGATTCGATCTGGCATTGGAACTGGAATCCAGTGTGGCCAACATTATTAAAGCGAGTACTAGACAACGTCGCCTAAATTATCAACTTTGTTAAGGCTCGACCTTTGCAGTGTAGGCTACTCAAAATCCTGTACGCAGATATGGGAAGTATACACAAGTCATTGTTATTAATTATTTATTACACAGAGAGGTGCGCTGGTTGTCGCTTGATAAGCGTTGTCTTCACTTTTGAATGACCTAAAGTGTTTGCTAGCAGATTATTTGAATGATTAGGAATGGTTTTGTAAATTATGTTACTTGGCACACATTTAAAAAAAATTAACAAATTCATACAAGGGAAACAGAAGAATATATTCAGTGCTAATGACAAAATTGCCACATTGAAGAAAAAAAAATAACGTTCTACATGAAAAGAGTCTAGAATAAGGATCTGACATGTTTCTCATTGACTTCAAACTTTATAGAAGAAAATAACATAAAATGAATAACTCATTCATAGCAATAATAAAATAGCACCTTGATAATTTTCTTCAAAATATGAATTCATACTTTCCAAGGGACACTCAAGAATCGATTCGAAACAAATATGAGTTGATAGTAGATCCATTTCGAGTGAAGTCAAAACTATCAGCCCTCAATGCGGCAGAATATGAGGTCCTTATAGACATGGTTTCGGACAGCCACTGTCAGGCATCATTTAAAAGCAAACCATTTCCCGAATTTTGAGCTGTTAGGGGAGGATCATTCCATATTAAGTTCGAAAGCTAAATTGTTTTGATGCAGAAGACGATATGCATCTTCAATTGACATTGACGAACTCTGTCGTAAGAAACAGGCACATTCTTCACATTAATTCGGGTTTAAATGTAACATTGTAACATTTTCTAAATATCTTAACTACCGGTACTACTTATAATTATAATTTTATAGATTTAAATAATATTGTCTCCAGTTCGTTTTTATTATTGTTTCCTTTATATGAAGCCTCCAATTCCAAAACTGTCTAAATCCATTTTTTTTAAATTGAGATAATGGCGGATTCGTCATCTACCTTAATGTCTCTAATAATTTTGTAATGAATGTTGTGCTTAAACTTCCTCTTTCCTTCCATAAATAAGCTTCAAATATGACGAACAGTTTCAAACCTTTCTCATTCCATCTTATGTACTATTACAAAACTGTCTAGTTCCATACATGAATTTATTTTTCAAAACTTTCTCCATCCATAACTAGGATTGGTATTGGTCATTCTTTGGCTTCCAAAACTCTTTCCACCCGTCTTTTAAATTCCCTTACAAATACCCTCTTATTTTATGTTTCTAGCAGTGTTTCCAGCAGTTTTCAACAGTGTAATAGCACAAATTATAATTATGAACTTTGCACTCTCATACCCATTGTTACATGGTCATAAATAGTACAGACACTCTGTAAATAAGAAGATAGTGTTTTCAGTTCACTGCTCAAAAATACAAGCTAATTAAGTACTATTCTTACAAAATGGAAAGTAAAATAATGATATCATCTCCTGGTAAAGGACTGAAGAAATTGAAAGATATTTCGAAGTGGGAAAAAAATCAAGAAAAACACTAGAGGTAGGAGGAATTATTATTTCACTAAATCTGTGAAAAATAGGCCTATATGTTATTTGAACTGTTGAATAAGTTACTTGTAAAAAGGGACGATTATTAATTCTTTGTGACTTATTTCGAGTTAAGACATAGACCAACTTCTCTCCCAAGACACCCCGGATGTAAGCACAAAAAGAGTACTATGGTTGTGCAGATTTGACAATGCAGGATATTAGAAAATTTCATAGCGCCTTTTATGCAAATAATACAAAAATTGACCAAGGTAAATTCATTATGAAGCACACGTCGCAAAGGTTGCGTACAAGGAAGTGTCTCGTAACAGGAACTCGCCCAGGTAACTCAGTTACTACATGCTATTTCGTAAAAACAAACAAAGGAATAGTTTCAGTCTGCAGTGCTGCCTTCCTCAAAATCCTTGAAATTTCAAGGTTTCGAGTACAGAATCTGAGCAGAAATTTCATTAACACTTGCAGTATTCCTAAAGAAAACAGAGGGGATGATAAACGCAGTAATGTTCTCAGGAGTCGTAAGGAGGCAGTTGTTATAACGTTAAATCTGAGAGATACCGAGGTCATGAAGCTGTATGCTGACGGTGTCCAGGACAAAATAGAAATATTACAATGATGGGAATGTTAATGTCTTGGCTCTAAATAGCAAATCAACTGTGAAGGAACTGCATGCATATTACGTTCACTATTGTCGGCCACTCTTTTCTTCGAGCCGATAGAATTTTTGGAAGAATAAAGAAAGTCGTTAGGAAAAGGGATACTATTATCGAACTATGTGAATATAGAGAAATGATTGGACAAGTGCAAATGTGAAGGAACTGGTGAAGGATTTTGTTATTTTTAATTGGAAGAAAATAATGCAAGGTATTCTCAAACCTCCTGGACAGTGGCACTTCCAGTTGTCCGCAGCTAAGCGAATTATTCTAAAAAAACTGTCTCTGGAAAAAATGTGATTGTGAAAGGGAAGTAAATTATTTAACAGATATAGGAGCATTCAAATCTGTGTTAAAGAGAGGAAAAAACTTTTCGCAGAAGATACCAGAATCCCTCTCAAATCAAGTTTCCTTGAAGGAAGAGAAACTATCCGATGTCAACACTTTACTGAGAAGCACTTTGGTTCCGAGTGGAGAAACATGACTGATTTGTCATTTTACAAGACTGTAATAGAGGGTTATTTAAGGTTAAACAGAGAAGAAAATGCAAATGAGGATTTATTTATGGAAGAAGAAGACTTAAGAATCTGAACTGGAATGTAATAACCAAACAGAATAATGCATTCATTTTGTATGAACATTAATTTTAATATTTGAGTTCAATGTCATAGAAAAAAAATAGGAATTGTAGTTGTAATAGATTATCGGTATTGTATTTACATTAAAAAGAAGACTCTTCTAAAATATTAGTAACGAAACAGAATTGTGTAATTTTCCAAATCTCTCTCGTTCCAGCCTTCAGTTTCAAAACTGTCTCAATCCAAACAAAAATCTGAAATAATTCCTGAAATATCGATCCCTGATTTTCAGGAATATCACTCATTCCAAGAGTGTTTCTCAACTGTAAAATAAAAGAAAAAATAGAACACTGCAAACAATTAGAAAAAAAAAAGTTATCAGTTTTTGGCGTTTCCTGAAAAATGGATTAGACAGTTTTGGAATTGGAGGCTTCACATATATATATATATATATATATATATATATACACCTTATTATTCATGCTTCCGTATACATATCATGTGTATTATGTTTCATAGAACATATACAAACAGAACTAAACACTAAACATTTCTTGGGGCTCCACGAGAAACTTTTGCTTGAAAAAGGGCTCCGTCGCTCAAAAAGTTTGGGAACCGCTGCTCTATACCGTTTTATGGCATCATGGGTTGTGCTTCTAGCCATATTCATAACATTTGCAATGTAACGTACACTGCGTCCATCATCGTAAAGGGCTACAGCTCGAGCCACATCTTCAGGTCGCATCTTGTTTTAAGACAAATGTTACAACCCCACTTAAACTCAGAAAATGTAGAAATAAAGAAATAACGAATGATAACGATAATGAAGCACAAAATGGTTGAGACAAAATTGTTATAGCTGAGACTCCGAAAGCAAAATTGGAATATTTGGTTGTAATGGCTTGTTTATAAAACAAAAAACAATCAAAAATGTATACACGTCTCCATAACAACAGATGGCTACCATAATATTGTATGAGAAGATAATGTTTTGCAAAATACCAGCAAATATTAAAGTGTCCGGTTTTTTTGTCCCTGAGTGTATTTAACAACTTCGTTACTACACAGAATGGATACTATAAATTGTTGGAGACTATGTATTGTAACAACTGGACAGCTCCATCTATAGTTCGGAAGTCTCGTTTTCCGTACAGAACTCTTAAGTTGTGTCTTTAACACTTTTGTTCAGTACAGTACAGGTGTTGGCAGCAACTTCAAGTTCACGGTCAAGAAAATTATGCGAAAAATTGCCAAAAAATTTGCTGTTTAACAATTTTGTTGCGTCTAGGTAACTTGAAGACTGGAAACAGTGAGTAGCTTCCAGGATTATACGGTCACATACTTCCTTAGCTTCAATTTTCTGGAATTCCATTTTCCGTCGCTTGCTGGCTGATTCAGGAGGAACCTCAAATAAACAGGTAGATGGCAGCAGCAGTCGGACACATGAATTA